>NW_028166159.1:110000-157500 GCF_964263955.1 Coregonus lavaretus
ATTAACACTATGGAGCGGTTTCCACTTAGTCATTAACACTATGGAGCGGTTTCAACTTAGTCATTAACACTATGGAGCGGTTTCCACTTAGTCTAACACTATGGAGCGGTTTCCACTTAGTCATTAACACTATGAGTGGTTTCCACTTAGTCATTAACACTATGGAGCGGTTTCCACTTAGTCATTAACACTATGGAGCGGTTTCCACTTAGTCATTAACACTATGGAGCGGTTTCCACTTAGTCATTAACACTATGGAGCGGTTTCCACTTAGTCATTAACACTATGGAGCGGTTTCCACTTAGTCATTAACACTATGGAGCGGTTTCCACTTAGTCATTAACACTATGGAGCGGTTTCCACTTAGTCATTAACACTATGGAGCGGTTTCCCGGACACTGATTAAGCCGAGTCCTGGGCTAAATAGCATGGTCAATTGAGAATATCCATTGAAATTGTTTTTTAGTCCAGGACTAATCTTAATCTGTGTCCGGGAAACCGCTCCATAGTGTTAATGACTAAGTGGAAACCGCTCCTTAGTGTTAATGACTAAGTGGAAACCGCTCCATAGTGTTAATGACTAAGTGGAAACCGCTCCATAGTGTTAATGACTAAGTGGAAACCGCTCCTTAGTGTTAATGACTAAGTGGAAACCGCTCCATAGTGTTAGACTAAGTGGAAACTGCTCCATAGTGTTAATGACTAAGTGGAAACCGCTCCATAGTGTTAATGACTAAGTGGAAACCGCTCCATAGTGTTAGACTAAGTGGAAACTGCTCCATAGTGTTAATGACTAAGTGGAAACCGCTCCATAGTGTTAGACTAAGTGGAAACCGCTCCATAGTGTTAGACTAAGTGGAAACCGCTCCATAGTGTTAATGACTAAGTGGAAACCGCTCCATAGTGTTAATGACTAAGTGGAAACCGCTCCATAGTGTTAATGACTAAGTGGAAGCCGCTCCATAGTGTTAATGACTAAGTGGAAACCGCTCCATAGTGTTAATGACTAAGTGGAAACCGCTCCATAGTGTTAGACTAAGTGGAAACCGCTCCATAGTGTTAGACTAAGTGGAAACCGCTCCATAGTGTTAGACTAAGTGGAAACCGCTCCATAGTGTTAGACTAAGTGGAAACCGCTCCATAATGTTAATGACTAAGTGGAAACCGCTCCATAGTGTTAGACTAAGTGGAAACCGCTCCATAGTGTTAGACTAAGTGGAAACCGCTCCATAGTGTTAATGACTAAGTGGAAACCGCTCCATAGTGTTAATGACTAAGTGGAAACCGCTCCATAGTGTTAATGACTAAGTGGAAACCGCTCCATAGTGTTAATGACTAAGTGGAAACCGCTCCATAGTGTTAGACTAAGTGGAAACCGCTACATAGTGTTAATGACTAAGTGGAAACCGCTACATAGTGTTAATGACTAAGTGGAAACCGCTCCATAGTGTTAATGACTAAGTGGAAACCGCTCCATAGTGTTAATGACTAAGTGGAAACCGCTCCATAGTGTTAATGACTAAGTGGAAACCGCTCCATAGTGTTAATGACTAAGTGGAAACCGCTCCATAGTGTTAATGACTAAGTGGAAACCGCTCCATAGTGTTAGACTAAGTGGAAACCGCTCCATAGTGTTAGACTAAGTGGAAACCGCTCCATAGTGTTAGACTAAGTGGAAACCGCTCCATAGTGTTAGACTAAGTGGAAACCGCTCCATAGTGTTAGACTAAGTGGAAACCGCTCCATAGTGTTAATGACTAAGTGGAAACCGCTCCATAATGTTAATGACTAAGTGGAAACCGCTCCATAGTGTTAATGACTAAGTGGAAACCGCTCCATAGTGTTAATGACTAAGTGGAAACCGCTCCATAATGTTAATGACTAAGTGGAAACCGCTCCATAGTGTTAATGACTAAGTGGAAACCGCTCCATAGTGTTAATGACTAAGTGGAAACCACTCCATAGTGTTAATGACTAAGTGGAAACCGCTCCATAGTGTTAATGACTAAGTGGAAACCGCTCCATAGTGTTAATGACTAAGTGGAAACCACTCCATAGTGTTAATGACTAAGTGGAAACCGCTCCATAGTGTTAATGACTAAGTGGAAACCACTCCATAGTGTTAATGATTACGTGTTGGCGACCAGGGTTTGAGTCGTGGTTGGGATACACTCCATATTCACTACATTACAATACATAACTGATCTCCCATCCTGTCTCCCCTCTGTAAAATCTATCCAATCCTCTCAACTCTACAGTAGTGCCAATTTAGAGTATAGGACAGGGGTACTCAACTCTGACCCTACGAGGCCCGAAGCCTGCTGGTTTTCTGTTCTACCTGATAATTAAATGCACCCACCTGGTGTCCCAGGTCTAAATCGGTCCCTAATTAGAGGGGAACAGTGAAGAAATGCAGTGGAACTGACTTCGAGGTCCAGAGTTGAGTTTGAGGGGTATAGGGGTTAGGGGTCGGTTTACAATCCAGTAGAATCCAGAAGTTATCAAACCTGTGTCCCTTCTCCCCCTTCTTAGCAGATCTGGGAACAGGCTAGGGGTTAGTAAGGAACTCATCAGTTATTGATGTCATATCCTGTCCTTCCGTAGCTCGTCCCTGGTGAACCACATCCTGTGCGAGGCGTTTGAGAAGAGCAGGAAGTTCCGTGTGATTGTGGTGGACAGCCGGCCTCGTCTGGAGGGAAGGGAGGCTCTGAGACGCCTCGTACAGAGAGGCATCAGCTGCACCTACGTCCTCATCTCTGCCCTCTCGTACATACTACCTGAGGTAACCTAGTCCTCATCTCTGCCCTCATACATACTACCTGAGGTAACCTAGTCCTCATCTCTGCCCTCATACATACTACCTGAGGTAACCTAGTCCTCATCTCTGCCCTCATACATACTACCTGAGGTAACCTAGTCCTCATCTCTGCCCTCATACATACTACCTGAGGTAAACTAGTCCTCATCTCTGCTCTCATACATACTACCTGAGGTAAACTAGTCCTCATCTCTGCCCTTATACATACTACCTGAGGTAAACTAGTCCTCATCTCTGCTCTTATACACACTACCTGAGGTAAACTAGTCATCTCTGCCCTCATACACACTACCTGAGGTAAACTAGTCCTCATCTCTACCCTCATACATACTACCTGAGGTAAACTAGTCCTCATCTCTGCCCTCATACATACTACCTGAGGTAAAGTAGTCCTCATCTCTGCTCTCATACATACTACCTGAGGTAAACTAGTCCTCATCTCTGCCCTCTCATACATACTACCTGAGGTAAACTAGTCCTCATCTCTGCTCTCATACATACTACCTGAGGTAAACTAGTCCTCATCTCTGCCCTCTCATACATACTACCTGAGGTAAACTAGTCCTCATCTCTGCTCTTATACATACTACCTGAGGTAAACTAGTCCTCATCTCTGCCCTTATACATACTACCTGAGGTAAACTAGTCCTCATCTCTGCTCTTATACACACTACCTGAGGTAAACTAGTCATCTCTGCCCTCATACACACTACCTGAGGTAAACTAGTCCTCATCTCTGCCCTCATACATACTACCTGAGGTAAAGTAGTCCTCATCTCTGCTCTCATACATACTACCTGAGGTAAACTAGTCCTCATCTCTGCCCTTATACATACTACCTGAGGTAAACTAGTCCTCATCTCTGCTCTTATACACACTACCTGAGGTAAACTAGTCATCTCTGCCCTCATACACACTACCTGAGGTAAACTAGTCCTCATCTCTACCCTCATACATACTACCTGAGGTAAACTAGTCCTCATCTCTGCCCTCATACATACTACCTGAGGTAAACTAGTCCTCATCTCTGCCCTAATACATACTACCTGATAGTGATGGGGGAATAAATAGATAGTTACATATCGTAATATTATCAAGTATCCGTTCATAAATATATTAATTTTTCCCCCCGCTACTGTAGGTAGTGTTAGCTGGCGCTAGTCAGCTGTACCTGCGCCAAAACTCTGGTCTTTTTCATCCTATAGCTTGTTCTCCATCTTTTTAAATAGTGAGCCAACATGTTTTCAGTGCTTTTATGTCCATGACTTTCTCATGCTCTCTCTTTCTGCAGCAGACATGGTGAGCAATATATTTTGAACATCAAATCGCAACACATACAGGGCTTTCAGTAATTATTCATACCCCTTGACTTATTCCACATTTTGTTGTGTTACAGCCTGAATTCAAAATGGATTAAATAGATTTTAAAAATCCACCCATCTACACACAATACGATTCCCACGGGGGGCCAGTATGAAAAATTTATGCACTCACTAACTGTAAGTCGCTCTGGATAAGAGCGTCTGCTAAATGACTAAAATGTAAATGTTATAATGACAAAGTGAAAACATGTTATTAGAAATGTGAGCAAATGTATTGAAAATGAAATACAGAAACATTTACGGAAGTATTCACACCCCTTTGCTATGACACTTGAAATTGAGCACAGGTGCATCCAATTTCGTTTGATCATCCTTGAGATATCGCTACAACTTTGATTTGGAGTCCACCTGTGGCCAATTTCAATTGTTTGGACATGATTTAGAAAGAAACACACCTGTTTATATAAAAGGTCCCACAGAAGCAGAAACTATACCATGAAGTCCGTAGATCGCCAAGAGAATTGTGATGAGGCATATATCTGGGGAAGAATTAGAAATGAAGCCAAAAAAAAAATATTCTAGAGTGTTGAACGTTTCCAAGAGCAGAGTGGTCTCCATCATTGGGAAATTTAAAAAATATGTAACTACCCAGACTCTGCCTAAAACTGGCCGTCCGACCAAACTGAGCAACCGGGCAAGAAGGACCTTGGTCAGGGAGGTGACCAAGAACCCAGTGACCACTCTGACACAACTACAGAGTTCCTTGGCTGAGATGGGAGAACCTGCCAGAAGGACAACAGTCTCTACCGCACTTCACCAATCTGGGCTTTGTGGGAGAGTGGCCAGACGGAAGCCACTCCCGAGAAGAAGCCAAATGACCGCATGCCTGGAGTTTGTAAAAAGGCACGTGGCAAAAGATTCTGTGGTCTGATGAGACAAAAATGTAACTCTTTGGCCTGAATGCAAAGCGCTATGTCTGGAGAAAACCAGGCACAGCTCATCACCTGTCTAACACCATCCCTACCGTGAAGCATGGTGGTGGCAGCATTATGCTATGGGGGATGGTTTTCAGCAGCAGGGACTGGGAGACTGGTAAGGATAAGAGGGAACAATGAATGGAGCCAAATACAGGCAAATCCTTGATGAGAACCTGCTTCACAGTGCAAACCACCTTAGACTGGGGGAGAAGATTTACGTTCCACCAGGACAATGACCTCAAGCATACAGCCAAAGCAACACTGGAATGGCTTCAGAACTAGAATGTGAAAGTCCCTGAGTGGCCCAGCCAGAGGCCAGACTTGAATCCCATTGAAAATATGTGGAAAGACTTAAAGATTGCTGTTCATCACTGCTCCCCATCTAACTTAACAGAGTTTGAGAAAATCTGCAAGGGAGAAAATCCCCAAATCCAGATGTGCAAAGCTGATACAGACACACCCAAGACGACTCAAAGCTGTAATTGTCGCCAAAGGTGCTTCTACAAAGTGTTGACTCATGGGTGTGAAAACTCTTGGAGGACTGGAGGTGTCATTGCACTATGGCACTTATCATTTAGATTTTTGGTATTATAGGTATTTGTTGATTTATCACAATGTGGACCTCTTGTAGAAAATCCAAAGGCCCAGTGAATGTTTTCCTTACAATGTTCTTTGGTTTAACACTCTCGCTCTTCCCTGTTCTTTTAACTAACCTCCCCACAGCACATGAAACTAACTGTATGTGGGTTTTTATAAATGGTCTAATTTCACTCAAAATTCAATCATTAAACTTGCCCCCTCTCCCAGGTATCTAAGGTGTTCCTGGGTGCCCATGCCCTGCTGGCTAATGGCTACGTGATGTCTCGTGTGGGGACATCTCAGATAGCTCTGGTGGCCAGGACCTTCAACGTGCCAGTCCTGGTCTGCTGTGAGACATACAAGTTCTGTGAGAGGGTGCAGACTGACTCCTTCGTCTCCAATGAGCTCGGTAACGTGGCACGCATTCATTTAGCCTCCTTGAGTTTATAATTTAATAAGTAAGGCATGAGAAGCCAGGGATTATCGTGTGATAACTCCCGACTGAGGGCTGCTCTGAGCCGAGGACCGGGAAACCGTCCTTAGGAGGGAGTTATCACACAATAATTCCCGGGTTCGAGGACCTTGTTGCTTTTATAAAACAATTGCCAACATATATAAAAAAAAAAAAAAGTAATAATTAAGATTAACGATATGTTTTCATTAAAAACATTAACATTTTAATTCATCCTTCCACGAGACGATGTAGTCCGGGCAAAAGCCAGTTGTTAGTTCTAAAGGTTCTAAAGGTTCTAAAGTTGCTAACCAAACAGGCTGGTCGTTAACTCTATTGGAATGTTTTGACCCAGTCGTTCATTCTATCCATTCTACGTTGCTATGCTAAACAAATCATTGGCATGTAGCTATATAGCAGAGGTTCAATGAAGATGAGAGACAAGAACTACAATAAATGATTTAATTAATAAATAATTAATAAATAGGCAACAACCAGTCGATTGTCGAGTCAATAAGATGGTTATGGAGGATAGCTAGGCTAACGTTACTTCTCCTTTGCTAGCTAACGTTAGCTAGCCAACTAAAGCTAACACACAATCGCATCAAGCAGCTGAATTAACAGCAAACTATGTGCATTTTTCGTTTGTTTGACCTTCGTTTGCAGAACGGTGGATGAAGTTTATAAATGCCTGGCTGGACTACAGAACAGTGGATTGATACTTGAAATGGAATTATGGCATTTTGCGTGGATTATCGTGAACAACTAATGGCTATCAACCAATCAGCATCCAGGATCCAAACTTGGCGTTCTCTAAGTAGAAGCATAAACCTACAGTATATGGTTATCGTATTAGAGCTAATAGAGGAATCTACGGTATGAAATGCTAAAGTATTTCTGATACCCAAGAATAGTAAAGCCCCCTTTGCTCGGCTATTTGAGCCAGTAATCTGCCTGTTACCGACCCTTAGTAAACTTTTTGGAAAGAATTGTGTTTGACCAGATACAATGCTATTTTACTGTAAACAAATTGACAACAGACTTTCAGCACACTTATAGGGAAGGACATTCAACAAGCACAGCACTTACACAAATGACTGATGATTGGCTGAGAGAAATTGATGATAAAAAGATTGCAGTGGCTGTTTTGTTAGACTTCAGTGCGGCTTTTGACATTATCGATCATAGTCTGCTGCTGGAAAAACATATGTGTTATGGCTTTACACCCCCTGTTATAATGTGGATAAAGAGTTACCTGTCTAACAGAACACAGAGGGTGTTCTTTAACGGAAGCCTCACCAACATAATCCAGGTAGAATCAGGAATTCCCCAAGGCAGCTGTCTAGGCTCCTTGCTTTTTTTCAATCTTTACTAATGACCTGCCACTGGCTCTGAGTAAAGCCAGTGTGTCTATGTATGCGGATGACTCAACACTATACACTTCAGCTACTGCAGTGAGTGAAATCACTGCAACACTTAACAAAGAGCTGCAGTTAGTTTCAGAATGGGTGGCAAGGAATACGTTAGTCCTTAATATTTCATAAACTAAAAGCATTTTATTTGGGACAAATCATTCACTAAACACTCGATCTTGTAATAAATAATGTGGAAATTGAGCAAGTTGAGGTGACTAAACTGCTTGGAGTAACCATGGATTGTAAACTGTCATGGTCAAAACATGTTGATACAACAGTAGCTAAGATGGGGAGAAGTCTGTCCATAATAAAGCGCAGCTCTGGATTCTTAACAACGCTATCAACAAGGCAGGTCCTACAGGCCCTAGTTTTGTCGCACCTGGACTACTGTTCAGTCGTGTGGTCAGGTGCCACAAAGAGGGACTCAGGAGAATTGCAAAAGGCTCAGAACAGGGCAGCGCGGCTGGTCCTTGGATGTGCACAGAGAGCTAATATTAATAATATGCATGTCAATCTCTCCTGGCTCAAAGTGGAGGAGAGATTGACCTGATCACTACTTGTATTTGTGAGAGGTGTTGACATGTTGAATGCACCGAGCTGTCTGTTTGAACTACTGGCACACAGCTCAGACACCCATGCATACCCCACAAGACATGCCACCAGAGGTCTCTTCACAGTCCCCAAGTCCAGAACGGACTATGGGAGGCGCACAGTACTACATAGAGCCATGACTACATGGAACTCTATTCCACATCAGGTAACTGATGCAAGCAGTAGAATCAGATTTAGAAAACAGATACAAATACACCTTATGGAACAGCGTGGACTGTGAACAGAAACACGCACTCTACACACACGTACACATGGATGTTGTATTGTAAATATGTGATAGTGGAGTAGTGGCCTGAGGGAACACACTAAATGTATTGGGTAAAGTGTTATGAAATGTAATGTCATGTAATATTTTTTATTGTATATAACTGCCTTAATGTTGCTGGACCCCAGGAAGAGTAGCTGCTGCCTTGGCAGGAACTAATGGGGATCCATAATAAACCCCAGGAAGAGTAGCTGCTGCCTTGGCAGGAACTAATGGGGATCCATAATAAACCCCAGGAAGAGTAGCTGCTGCCTTGGCAGGAACTAATGGGGATCCATAATAAACCCCAGGAAGAGTAGCTGCTGCCTTGGCAGGAACTAATGGGGATCCATAATAAACCCCAGGAAGAGTAGCTGCTGCCTCGGCAGGAACTAATGGGGATCCATAATAAACCCCAGGAAGAGTAGCTGCTGCCTTGGCAGGAACTAATGGGGATCCATAATAAACCCCAGGAAGAGTAGCTGCTGCCTTGGCAGGAACTAATGGGGATCCATAATAAACCCCAGGAAGAGTAGCTTCTGCCTTGGCAGGAACTAATGGGGATCCATAATAAACCCCAGGAAGAGTCCCCTGTAGCTCAGTTGGTAGAGCATGGCGCTTGCAACGCCAAGGTTGTGGCTTAGTTTCCCACGGGGGGCCAGTATGAAAAATGTATGCACTCACTATCTAAGTCGCTCTGGATAAGAGCGTCTGCTAAATGACTAAAATGTAAATGTATCTTTAATCAATACAATGAAACATTTTAGTTTCTGAGTTTGGGTCATTTCTGTTCTGCTCCCAGGTAACCTAGATATGGATCTGCAAATGTAATATTAACTTCAATCGACAAAGTTGTCCAGATATTAAATTATCTTCCTAACCTGACTTGAATAGAAACAACATTAGTAGCAGTGCAAATTTCACAAACCCTATTTTTCTTTCCTCAGATGACCCCGATGACCTGATGGTGACCCGGAAGGGGAAGATCCTGCTGGAGAACTGGCAGGACGTGAGCTCCCTGGGTCTGCTGAACCTGGTCTACGACGTCACGCCGCCGGACTTTGTGGACCTGGTCATCACAGACCTGGGCATGATCCCCTGCACCTCCGTTCCTGTTGTCCTCAGGGTCAAAAACCTTGACCAGTAAGAGTGGAGGGGACTGGACCCAGGGGTTTGACTTTGATGTGGTGTTCCATAAGAAGTTATAGGCTGTGTCTTAGATGGTACCCTATACCATATATAGGGGATAGGGTTCCGATTGGGGATGTACACTAATGTTCCAATGTCCATTCTAGCAGAGAACATCCCAATGCATAGGCCTGCCCAATTCATTGTTTTAATTCTTAGTAGCATGCTAGTGTTGCTATTGGAACGGGGCTTTAGACTCAGTCTCTCTCCCTTGGCTCAGTGTTTCTCCATGCTAGGCTATATCCACTGTAACAGCTGGCCCAAGCAAGACTACAGAAGTGCTCTGCTCTTCTTGAGTGTTGATTCACACCTGTGCTTTTGGCATGCAATAAATATCTGAAATGGCACATGCTTTTTAAACAGAGTTCCTATGTGTTCTTTGGGCAGGGTTGAATATAGAGGGAGGGTGGGGGGGGGTACAGTGGGGAGAACAAGTATTTGATACACTGCCGATTTCCCTACTTGCAAAGCATGTAGAGGTCTGTAATTTTTTATCATAGGTACACTTCAACTGTGAGAGACGGAATCTAAAACAAAAATATATAGAATATATACAAGAATAAATGGGGGGGGTAGAAGGTATAGGGTGAATGTGGGAACAGGTCCCGTATCCACAGAGTGTCTCAGAGGTAGGACTGCTGGGATCTGTCCATACAATCGTATTTATTATGATCTAAAAGGCTAAACGGATCCTAGATCAGCACCCCGACTCCGACTGTGGATACGGGCAGAAGTGGCAATGAAGTCAAGATTTCTGTTTTGACCGTTTTTCGATCAAACCAAATTTTAAAGTTTTGCAAATAATGTATTGCTGTAGTTGTGTAATACTAAATGATGTGTCCTCATTCACACTACAGCAAACCATTTAACAGTTCTGATTTAATTACAGCTATTAATTAGGTATCGCTGTGGCTAAATGCCCATAACAATGATCAGTGTTTAAGAGAATACACTCCTGGAAGAAGAGAGAACGTTTCCTTAATGACTTTTCTTTAGTGTTCCATAACAGAGAGGTTTTATTAGAGACAAAAAAAAATCAACACACTAGTTTTCAATGAACTGCTCAATGGCGCAGAGGAAATGGGCAGATTGAGGTTTCTGGTCAGTGCATAAAGTCACCTGTGTGCAGTTCAGAATTGTCTGGAGGCCTATCGCTTCAGGTCGACACACACACACAGTAAACAGCAAATCACTTGAGTCTGTGTATAACATCTTTCTTTAATCCAAGGTAAAACACAAAAGGCAACCCATTCGGTTTATAACATCAATCGATCTGTACATGTATGAACAAGTCAACTTTAGCGGTGCCGTCTGCAAGCAAGGGGTTTTGCTCATGTCTCCCTATAATGTGATTTATCAATCGATATCTTGATATGTTGTCAGTTTTCCCAAACAATTATAATATTTTGTTGCTATTGCAATTTATATTGCACATTCATAGCTCCTACTACAATCCACATGTTCTAGTCTCAGTAAACCTCTTTGTAACCACGGTTGGAACATAAATTGAGTTCCAGCTTATGTTGAACATAACGCCATGTTTTATCTAGATAAATGGCTGCAAGCTGTACGATAATTGCATAATTTGTGGCGATTAAAACACTGAGCATCACCCACCCTCCCAAATTGTTTAGAATAAATTAAAGCATAGCTGCCTTTCAAAGAGAAGTCTAGAAACATGTCATCTCCTCAATCAACAGCCCACTGTCAGCACTATACCATTAACCCCTGAGACCATATCCTCAATCAACAGCCCACTGTCAGCACTATACCATTAACCCCTGAGACCATCTCCTCAATCAACAGCCCACTGTCAGCACTATACCATTAACCCCTGAGACCATCTCCTCAATCAACAGCCCACTGTCAGCACTATACCATTAACCCCTGAGACCATCTCCTCAATCAACAGCCCACTGTCAGCACTATACCATTAACCCCTGAGACCATATCCTCAATCAACAGCTCACTGTCAGCAATATAACATTAATCCCTGAGACCATCTCCTCAATCAACAGCTCACTGTCAGCACTATACCATTAACCCCTGAGACCATATCCTCAATCAACAGCTCACTGTCAGCACTATACAATTAACCCCTGAGACCATATCCTCAATCAACAGTCCACTGTCAGCACTATACCATTAACCCCTGAGACCATCTCCTCAATCAACAGCTCACTGTCAGCAATATAACATTAATCCCTGAGACCATCTCCTCAATCAACAGCCCACTGTCAGCACTATAACATTAACCCTAATCCCTGAGACCATCTTCTCAATCAACAGTCCACTGTCAGCACTATAACATTAACCCTGAGACCATCTCCTCAATCAACAGTCCACTGTCAGCACTATAACATTAACCCTAATCCCTGAGACCGTCTCCTCAATCAACAGTCCACTCAGCATTTTCCCTGCCGTTTCAGGTCAGTACCACTTGAAAATGTCAGTGTCGTCCATAGAGTCCTAGGACTAGGCCTCAGACCAGAGGCTCGGGTAGAACTTCAGATTGATCTGGCCTTGCGTCTTTGGGTGACCCATAGCAGGATGGAGACCAGGACCGTGGAGCCCGCTAGAGGCCCGATCACCTGGATTATAGGAAACTCTCCCTGCCAACAACACACAGACAAGGATTTCATTTGACCACAGCAGTTATTATGTTTGAAGGGCTGCGAGTTTGTTTCCTTGACAGTTCATACTTGCGTCGTCTTCAACAATCAGTGATGGAATATGGATATGAATGAATAGGCTATTGTTTGTGATGCAACTTATCGCCATTGTCCCCAAATAATAATAGCTTCTTTTTTTTTAAGGAATATTTTCCAATAAATGACAGGGTGGCTGTGTTGTAGCAACTGACCTCTCGAAGACACTTGTATCCATAGAAGTCATCCACACAGCTACACTGAAAGAAGCCTGGACCGTATGGGGCACAGAGGGAGTTCTCAGGGCAGTTCAACGCTGTAGAAGCAAAGTTATGGAGGGAAAATAAGCATATAAAAAAGGTACTATATAAACTGTCAGTTATAACACCGATGCCAGTTCACTGTATTTAGAATCACAGCTTAGGTGGCACTCACATTTTAATCGTTTCCCAAATGTAAGTTAAACTAGAAATAAGGAATGCTTGTTTACTCAACAAAACAAATGTCACACAGCAGAAAACCCTTAATGGTAAGTGACTGATTTACACAAATGGCCAGTCTGGTTGCAGATGTCCTCCTGTCCTTCACAAACACGAGTCTCCCCTTTGACCTCCATCTTATCCCATGATGCATTGCCTCCTGGACAGACCAGGTTGGCGGGCAGAATCCTTACAGGTCCAAAGACAGAGAAGAAAATAGTATTTTTAGAACCGCCGGACCGTATTGCACCAGAGCTACAGGAGAGCTCAGTCCCCGAGTACAGTACAGGAGGGATTTAGCAATGGTGTTATTGGCAAACACCGATGGACAGTAAATAACGTTGACATTGTGCTTACAGGTTAGCCAACTGGATAAAGCCTTCAAACAGGGCATTGTTCAGGTTTACAATGGGGTTCAGTGACAGATCTCTGCAAGGTCAAGAGAGAAAACAGAAGTTAACACTGCGCATAGTAACACACTGATAATGTATGTAAATGTGAACAGTCTGTTTTTTTTTTCCATACATTGTTGTAGCGTTGAATGCATCTTGAAGGTCTTCAACGTGGCTTAGGGAACAGTTTGATAGGTCCAACCTGAGAGAAACGTATCGAGTGGGATTAATACATGTTAATAAAGGGCACAGACAGTAAAAAAAAACTATGACAGACACTTCATCAGTTGGTACATTTTACTAACCAGTTGTTACATGTTATAGTTGTTGGATGTTACTAAATGTTATTACACAAAGTATCTGTCCTCTATGGGCAATTCAGTAGGACCACCATATTATCAACTGTAAAATGGTTCCAAAACGAATCCTTGTCAAAGCACAAAATCGAATTCCTACCCAATGATGTAGTCAGCATCCCTGGTGTTTTCCTTTCGCTGCAGGCAGCAGCGGCCATCAATCAAACCCGCAGACGCGGAACAGAACTGGCTCACGGCGGTGCCGTTCTGGACTGTCCCGTTGCAGCGATGGCACAGGCCTACCTGTTGTTGTTGACCACAAATACACAACGCGGAGCTATTCACAACGCCGTTATGAACAAGACCTAGCCTATCAACAGTAGCTTTCTACAACAAATGCTTCAGAAAAATCTTATCTTGCAGGCAACTATTGACCAATACTATATATAGCTTCAAGCGACAAATCTCGGGGAGTGTGTAGCATGCAGGCTAGCAGCAGACAGTTACAATGTAACAACACTGCGTGTAGCCAAGTAGCATAGCAGTTACGACGTAACAACACAGTAAAGCACCAATGTAACACATCCGAGTGTATAAACAATGTAACAACTCTCTACTCTTGAGTGTAGCAGCAGTTACAATGTAACAACAACAATGTAACGGATCTGACATAGCACTGAGCAGCATTTCCGCATTGCCTATAGCGCTCAAGCAGACCCCTTTACCTGTAACTCAGTCAGTTGATAACCCCCATAGAAACACAAATGACTGATTAATAAGACCACTGCAGCATTCTGCTGGCTGGATCCAGCGGTCATTTTCCACGGCGCAAGTCACATGACCGATACGTAAAAAGCATGTAAGCGACTGAATCCCGTCCGCGTCCCGATTCATCTGCATGTCTCCTTGCCTCGTTTCCTTTTCACCCTTGATGTGTGCTCGATTTGAATAGAGAAACAAACACTATGGTAGGCTAATATAGCAAATGCCCTTCAGAAAGATCGTATGTTTTTGCTTTTAGACCTAGGCTATTATTAATCTTTCTTTTCACATGAATGATCAGTAAGAGACAGAGAATATAAAAGGAAACCAGTTGTGAGTGTTTGAACGCAGCCAGTGCTTCATGACGTTACAATTTTCGCAACGTTTTCGCATATCTAAAATGCAGCCTATAAATTGCGGATCCCAAAGAGAAAGGTTAGGTTACTGTTAAAATTAATTATTATAAAAAATGTTGCATTATTAATTGTCTATATTCCTTTGTTCCTTGCCTTTCAAGACAAAAACTAAATGAACAGGCACAAATTCACAAAATAATTTAAAATTTTCCTAATGCTGATATTAAGAAAACATTTCCATTGATTTTGGAAGTTGTCTGGACTGCTGAAATCCACCGTCATCTGACCATCCCGACTCTCAGGAAAGTACCATCACAGAACAGGGGTCAGAAGACGAGAGGAAATCATTTACGTAGGGGATTTTGTTGCATGCTGTTAGAAAATATAACATAATTTATGTATGTGTGGCCTAAACCCCAACATAAATTAACATTTTCTTAATGAATTCCTTTAAAAGTAGGGATATAATTGTTTTTTAAATGTTTTAAATAAATGTGGTCTCCTCTCTCAGAAATGGTTTGGACCGGAGGACTGTTGCAACGCTTCTTGATGAGCTACTTGATACATCTTTGCTGGACGGCTACAATGTAGCCAGTTTTATTGGATTTGGATCACGTCTGTTTTCCGAACCGCTTGCTCGCCCAATGCATCCTATTTAGGAAAAACTTCAAGACACAGAAAGAGTTACAAAAAAAATAGGCTACAACACATCGGTGCTTGTTTTCTCGTTTGTACATTTTAGGGCAGTGACTGGGGTTTGCAGGAGCAAACTGCGTCTTTTCATTGGAAAGTTCTAATGATTACGCAAGTGAATGGAATTGTCGGCACGAATTGAAAAACGGATTGCTGTAACAGCGTCAACGGTGAATGTTTTTTTGGACCACCACACACAGAGTCGACGAATAAGTACAATTTTACTGCCAACAATGAAGGTGGCATTACCTACATCTGCAACATGGCTGCTACGGCGACGCTAGTGGGAAAAGTTGAAGTTTAGAGCACTGACGTGGGGGAAGTTTTATACTGATCCAGTACAGTGCAGCAGGAATTGTTGGATAAAGAACATCTGGGGTTTTTTCGTCGCATCGGATTGAACAACGTACATAAATAACACTGTGGATTGCCCGAGTAAGAGCGGAACCAAGACAAGACCGCTTTCTTCTTCAAATGATTGTGGTCATCATCACCAAGCAATCGCGTGGACTTTCTCTTCAAGATTTGTCATTTTCATGCTAAATAGTGGACACCTCGTCCAGTGGGCCATCTGAAATCTAAAATGCATTTCTCCATTCCCGAAACGGAGGTTCGTTCGGGAGAAAATGGATCAACATATGTGGTGAGTTCCAGAAATGATTTGTTTGTCTGTTTACGACGCACAGTTATTTTACTGCAGGTTCCTCGCATGTGAAATCCATTGCAGGGATTCCCAAATGTGCCGAATTGGTCAATTGATACATTTTCAAGTACATAACTATAGAGAACGTACAAAAATGATATAGTAATACAAAATGTAAGTTTACACACTCCCAGGAATGTCATACATGATGGATCATTAGTTTATACACTAACTTTCACACATCTAGATGGCCGGGCGGGGTGGGTGTGGAGACAACAGGGGTTCAAATTGTAGAACCCAGTTCCCTACATTTGAGTATAAACATTTATTTTATGCAACAAAACTCTGCTACACTTAGGATGACAAATCAGAGCAAGATTACTGAATGTAAGTACATTATTTACCTTCAGAGGTGAATGTAGCCTATCAAACCAGTTGCCATGATACGTTTTTTGTTGTTGTGCACTATCCTCAAACAATAGCATGGCAGTTTTTTCACTGTAATAGCTACTGTAAATTGGACAGTGCAGTTAGTTTAACAAGAATTTAAGCTGTCTGCCCATATAAGACATGTCTATGTCCTGGAAAGTTTGCTGTTACTTACAACAGTCATGCTAATCACATTAGCACACGTTAGCTCAACCGTCCCGTAACTGGGGAGGAAGTGTAGTTTGTCAACTGGAGGCCACGGTGTATGGATCTGTGCAAAACTGCTACAGTAAGTATCTTTTTTTTTATTTGAAAGATTATTTCTGGCTGACCTGAAAGATAATGTTTCGAAAACTGTTTAGAAAGCAATGGTTATTCACGTTGCTAAAAGTTAAAACACAGTATCAGAATTGTAGTTTACGCGGAGCCAAATGTAGGCGAATGTAATGTCTGAAAACCCTACATATGGAGAATAAAAGTTTTAAACAGCTAGCCCAGGTCTAAAGCCCACCAGCGGCTGCCCAGGTCAGGTTACAAGTAAAGGTAATTACTTGTATGGTTTGTTAAACTTTTTCAAATCAGTGGTTTTTGTTTGGGATACATTTTAAGTAAAAAAATCGGAGTCCCAGGGCAATTTCGTTACTGTGGAATTGCCCTAAACAATTCGACAGGACTTTCACTGTCTGTCAATGTCCCTCACCAGGCATTGCAATATTGTGATACAATGTATCATTTGATGTATCCTTATCAGTTAACCCCCAATTTCTTGGGGGAATCACACTCGATTGACACGTCCAGGCAAAACGTTGTGGATCAATAGACATTGATCTATATCGATGTAAAGTTAACACTGTGTAATAACATGTGTTTTAATGTGTTAACATCAATTTAATCATAGGTGTTGATTGGACACTTCTCACAACAGGCATGCTACAGTCACTTTCATGGAAAGATTTAGCAAAGGTGACTTACACTAGTCGCTGAGCTTGATGTTGATGACATCGGCCAGTGAATTTAGCCTCTGCAGTTATTAGCTAGCTAGCTAATGGTAAGACTGTCTGGTAGGCTGTAGCTAACGTAACCTAAGGTAGCTAACGTTAGCTTGCAAAGTTACAAATCATATCACCAGATAGCAGCTGGCTAATTACATTGATTTGCTTTGGAATGTCTAGCTAGCATATCTAAAAATTAGATAAACAAATGTAGTTTGTTAGCTATGTTACCTCTGCTCGAATAATTTTCTGCTGCGCTGATGTTGGCTGATCGGATGCCTTCCTCTTTGAAGCGAAGGGGAAAATTGATGGCATAGCATCACTTTTTAACGATCAACAACCTGGCAACCCCATCAGTTAAGACTTCAGGTCTGTTTAGAAATCCTCTGGCTGAAAGTGCTGGCTACAAACATGGACATTTTGATATTTCTCCACGGGAGTATTCACATCATAGGCAGCGTTCTTTATTGCCGCCAGCCGCTGTTGGCTCCGAGGATAATCGCCGGCAGGTAACCAATGAAATGTTACCCCAGCAGCCTGTGCTTTCTTGTAGTTTGCACATCCAGGTACTGAGCACCACACCATGAGTAGCTTTACAGAAAAATAAATAGTTATTTGCAAGCTGATGTTCTATGAACGAGTGGCAGGTCCAGTGAGTAACGTTAGCTACCTGTTGACACCCATTCTCAACTGGATCCACCTCGACAAATTGCGATCTACTTCGCCAGAGTCAGATGAACTCGTGCATACCATTTTTTAAGTCTCTGCACGCAATTTTAAGGAAGTTGCTAGCTAGTGCAATTGCTAACTAGCATTAGCGTAATGCGATACCCATAGACTTCCGGTTATTGCGCTAAGTCTAGTTAGCATTGACTTGCTAAACTACCTCTAACTTCCTTCATACTGGACACAGAGCCATAAAAATTGTATCCACAAATTCATCTGACTCTGCGTAAGTAGATAAAGGGCCCCATTGCCAACATCCCGAAGTATCCCTTTAAGATAGCTAGGTGAAACAACCACATCACTGTCATAGTAAGTAATTGTTTCCTCAAGATTATCAGCAAAGTTGCTGCTAGTAGGAAAATAAAAGTGTGAATGTCAGCCTACACAATCACTGTCTCAGATGTAGCCTGCAGCAAAATGTCTGTCTGTTGACACCTGAGGGAACGGAGCAACACCGGAGTAAAGATTGATGATTCATAGAGGTCATTCAAGGACTCCTGCATCTGGTGAGACATGTATAGACAGGTTTCAACCATTAACCATGAGTGAGTGGTGTAGCGGAGAGAGAGCAAAGGACAAGGGGTAACCCTAACGGTCATTAAGGAAATGCACCAACTTAGAGTTCTTACCAGCATCTCAAGGAAATGATTTTTTTTTATGAATAGGTACTTATGGGCGCTGGTCAAAAGTAGTGCACTATATGTCAAAGGAAAATTCCACTCAAACTATCTTTTGGTATTTGTTTCATTAGTCCACGGTTGATGCACTTCCGAAACACATCATACTGTGACACTTTATGGATTTTTTAAAAGTTCTATATCTAGAACTTGATTGCCGACATGCAAAAACATTTTGGGACTGTATCAAACAGTGGACTAATGAAACAAATACCTAAATCTATTTTTATATTTTTCCTTTAATACTGAGGGATTGTCTGTGTACCTTGGAACCAGCGGAATGTGCAGCGTCTGCACCTCACAGCACAGTACAGTGCAGAGGCTTTAGGAAAACAAAGACTGCATTTTAAATGACGCAATTCCTTTCTGAGCGAAAAACCCTTTTGTTCTTTATGACAGTTCTCTCACTTCCTGTGGGTTAGGAACAGGCAACAGTTTTCCTGTGTAGTTTAATATGGCCTCTATGCTGAACTATGGTTAATATATCTCTACTGAACGAGTGCAGTCAGGAAAGGAGACTGGTGTGTGTGTGTGTGCAGTAATTGATAGTGTGTGCATTGTTTAGTCGGTGGCAGATTTGAAACAGGTCAAGGCCTGAAATGCTTTGATATCATCATCTGTTGGGTTTGTTTCAGGGTTTATTTACTGTAGCTAAATGCCTTGTCTTCTATCATCTGTTGGGTTTGTTTCAGGGTTTATTTACTGTAGCTAAATGCCTTGTCCCCTTTCTTAGACATACATCACATTCCAATGTGAATACCTAGTAATATCCTTTGAGCCAGGGTAGTCCAATAAAAAAAAGTTCCATGCTTGTGACTTTGTTCTGAAAAGCATAAAGTGTACTGGGTTTTGGACTTCAATGTGTTGTTATTGCCACAATAAGCTTGCATGTGTTGAAGACTGCAATTTCTATGGACCTCTAGTCGTGGACCTCTCTTGGCCAATATTTGTGCAGGCAGCATTGCTTAATGTTGAAACCTCAACATCATACAAAATGGGTTTTACGGCATTAGAAATAAATCGGACTCATTCCACCTCAAAAAAGCACAACAGGATTTCGACACCCCACCATCTCAGATTTTTCTGAAGTTGTTTCTGTAGTTAGAAACAGGATAAGATAAGCATTACTTTGTTGAAAGATAATTTGAACTCTGGGAAATTAAGGTAATTGATTGTACCCAAATTGGGCATTTTCAATTTGTTGAAATTTATAATATTCAATAAATATAGTACCCAACATCCGATTTGAACAAAACCTCTTCTTAACAATGATTTAAGGAATCCACATGAGGAATCCACAAATATATAGTCAAAAGCCACCCACAGACCCCACACACCAAGCCCCAAAGGCCAGTATACAGTATCAGTTCTCCATGTATGAAGCTGCGGCTTGGAGTATTGTTTATTCAGATGATATAATGTATTCACTGTGAATTTGGTAATTGTTTTTTTTCTTCCCCTATTCAGAGAAAATAGCCATAGAGTGGTGAGGAGGAGTCTACCGTGTCCGGAAGCAACTTCACCATTCATTTTCTGTATTCAGGGTTCACTCAAACATTGTTTTAAGCTTTGTTTTACTATTGACAGTTACAGCTGATTTCGGGATTGTATATTGATTCACGCTCCATAAATACACTGAGTGTACAAAACATTAAGAACACCTTCCTTAATATTGAATTGCACCCACTTTTGCCCTCAGAACAGCCTCAATTCGTCAGGGCAATGACTCTACAAGGTGTCGAAAGCGTTCCACAGGGGATGCTGGGCCCATGTTGACTCCAATGCTTCCCACAGTTGTGTCAAGTTGGCTGGATGTCCTTTGGGTGGTGGACCATTCTTGATACACACGGAAAACGGTTGAGCGTGAAAAATCCAGCAGCATTGCAGTTCTTGACACACTCAAACCGGTGTGCCTGGCACCTACTACCATACCCCGTTCAAAGGCACTTAAATCCTTTGTCTTGCCCATTCACCCTCTGAATGGCACACATACAAAATCCATGTCTCAATTATGTTGAGGCTTAAAAATCCTTCTTTAACCGGTCTCCTTCATTTCATCTACACTGATTGAAGTGTATTTAACAAGTAATAATAATAATAAGCCATTTAGCAGACGCTTTTATCCAAAGCAACTTAGTCATGTGTGCATACATTTTTATGTATGGGTGGTCCCGGGGATCGAACCCACTACCCTGGCGTTACAAGCGCCGTGCTCTACCAGCTGAGCTACAGAGGACCACGTGACATAAGGGATCATAGGGAGGGTGCTGAGGAGTATTTCTGTCTGTAATAAAGCCCTTTTGTGGGAAAAATTCATTCTGATTGGCTGGGCCTGGCTCCCCAGTGGGTGGGCCATAGCTGCACCCCTGCTCAGTCATGTGAAATCCATAGATTAGGGCCTAATGAATTTATTTAAATTGACGGATTTCCTTCTATGAACTGTAACTCAGTAAAATCTTTAAAATTGTTGCATGTTGCGTTTTATATTTTTGTTCAGTATAGCTGGCTTGACTTTGTAACTAGTGACAACCCTAAACTAGCTGAACTATGCTAGTTTTAGTCCTCATTGCCAAACCTAATAAATACTGCACCCTCAACTTCAAAACTCCTCTGCTAGTTATACAATCATGCACACTACCGTTCAAAAGTTTGGGGTCACTTAGAAATGTACTTGTTTTTGAAAGAAAAGCAGTTTTTTTGTCAATTTTAAAATAACATCAAATTGATCAGAAATACAGTGTAAACATTGTTAATGTTGTAAATGGCTATTGTAGCTGGAAACGGCTGATTATTAATGGAATATCTACATAGGCGTACAGAGGCCCATTATCAGCAACCATCAATCCTGTGTTCCAATGGCACGTTGTGTTTGCTAATCCAAGTTTATCATTTTAAAAAGACTAATTGATCATTAGAAAACCCTTTTGCAATTATGTTAGCACAGCTGAAAACTGTTGTGCTGATTAAAGAAGCAATAAAAATGGCCTTCTTGAAACTAGTTGAGTATCTGGAGCGTCAGCAATTGTGGGTTTGATTACAGGCTCAAAATGGCCAGAAACAAATAACTTTCTTCTGAAACTCGTCAGTCTATTCTTGTTCTGAGAAATGAAGGCTATTCCATGCGAGAAATTGCCAAGAAACTGAAGATCTCATACAGTGCTGTGTACTACTCCCTTCACAGAACAGCGCAAACTGGCTCTAACCAGAATAGAAAGAGGAGTGGGAGGCAAGAGGACAAATACATTAGAGTGTCTAGTTTGAGAAACAGATGCCTCACAGGTCCTCAACTGGCAGCTTCATTAAATAGTACCCGCAAAACACCAGTCACAACGTCAACAGTGAAGAGGCGACTCCGGGATGCTGACCTTCTAGGAAGAGTTGCAAAGAAAAAGCCATATCTCAGACTGGCCAATAAAAAGAAAATATTAAAATGGCCAGTCTGAGATATGGCTTTTTCTTTGCAACTCTGCCTAGAAGGTCAGCAGAGCTGCCACTTGTTGGACTATTCAAGGAGAGTTGGGTTGAAGCATTAGGTTGCAAAGAGAAATAAAAACTTCATTGGCTAAATTTAATGCTAGCAGATGCCTAATTTTAGCATGCTAGCAGATGCCTAATTTTAGTCAATGCGCTAACGCTAGTTAGCATTGTCTTGCTAAACAGCCTTTAACTTCTTTTCATACTAGAGACATACAAATCAAATCCACGAGTTCATCTGACTCTGGGGAAGTAGATAAAGGGCTTCGTTGCCTAAATCCTGAAGTATCCCTTTAATGGAAGATTTGCATTAAAATAAATCAACCCTGTATCCATATACTCACCAAGTTCTCCTTGATACATGTCATGACTTTTATTTTTTGCGCCCTAAATGGCACCCTATTCCCTATATAGTGCACTACTTTTAACCCTAGGCACTAGATAGGGAATAGGGTGCCACTATATTTTGTCTTGTCATAATTATTCCTCACTCATCCTTCCTGCATTAACATTTAGTTCTGCCTACATCAGTATGCTCTTGTCCTGTGATTGACCCCATGTGTTTAGATTTTGGTACGTTCCAGTTGACCAACTGTGGCCTGGAGGAAGCAACCATCAGCATCCTTTTAACTCGTGGGGGGGGGGGGGGGGGGGTCGGGGTCATCATCAGAAACAGTTTTCTTTGTTTCTACAGATGACATGGCATCTTGTTGACTGTAACTATTCATGCTAGTGAGTGAACAGACTAGCAGATAAACGGACAGACGGACAGAATCTTATGTTCATTCTTTTACAGTCTATAGTCTATAGTTTACGGGCTATAGTTTACGGGCTATAGTTTACGGGCTATAGTTTACGGGCTATAGTTTACAGGCTATAGTTTACAGGCTATAGTTTACAGGCTATAGTCTATAGTTTACGGGCTATAGTTTACAGGCTATAGTCTATAGTTTACGGGCTATAGTTTACGGGCTATAGTTTACGGGCTATAGTTTACAGGCTATAGTTTACAGGCTATAGTTTACAGGCTATAGTTTACAGGCTATAGTTTACAGGCTATAGTTTACAGGCTATAGTTTACAGGCTATAGTTTACAGGCTATAGTTACAGGCTATAGTTTACGGGCTATAGTTTACGGGCTATAGTTTGTAGTCTATAGTTTGTGGGCTATAGTTTACGGGCTATAGTTTACGGGCTATAGTTTACAGGCTATAGTTTACAGGCTATAGTTTGTAGTCTATAATTTGTAGTCTATAGTTTACGGGCTATAGTTTACAGGCTATAGTTTACAGGCTATAGTTTACAGGCTATAGTTTACAGGCTATAGTTTGTAGTCTATAGTTTGTAGTCTATAGTTTACGGGCTATAGTTTACGGGCTATAGTTTACGGGCTATAGTTTACGGGCTATAGTTTACGGGCTATAGTTTACAGGCTATAGTTTACAGTCTATAGTTTAGTCTATAGTTTACAGGCTATAGTTTACGGGCTATAGTTTACGGGCTATAGTTTACAGGCTATAGTTTACAGGCTATAGTTTACTGGCTATAGTTTACGGGCTATAGTTTACGGGCTATAGTTTACGGGCTATAGTTTACGGGCTATAGTTTACGGGCTATAGTTTACAGGCTATAGTTTACAGGCTATAGTTTACAGGCTATAGTTTACAGGCTATAGTTTACAGGCTATAGTTTACAGGCTATAGTTTGTAGTCTATAGTTTACGGGCTATAGTTTACAGGCTATAGTTTACAGGCTATAGTTTACAGTCTATAGTTTACGGGCTATAGTTTACGGGCTATAGTTTACGGGCTATAGTTTACGGGCTATAGTTTACAGGCTATAGTTTACGGGCTATAGTTTATAATCTATCATTTACAGTCTATAGTTTGTAGTCTATAGTTTACAGTCTATAAATTAGTCTATAGTTTAGTCTATAGTTTGTAGTCTATAGATTAGTCTATAGTCTATAGATTACAGTTTACAGTCTATAGTTCAGAGTGTTGACTGATCCTTCTTGTCTAAAGACCTTCGAACAGGAAACTCCTCCTGCCAATGAATGTATGTTCTTCCTCTTATCCTGCCAATGAATGTATGTTCTTCCTCTTATCCTTGGCCACTGCTCTTCAACACGCCCACAGCTCCTCTAGACAGTGTGGTTTTATATTAATCATTTTTCATAGGCCTAAATACATTTTTCATAGGCCTAAATACATTTTTCATAGGCCTAAATACATTTTCCATAGGCCTAAATACATTTTTCATAGGCCTAAATACATTTCTCATAGGCCTAAATACATTTTATTTTCATTTGTTTTGACTGACTGTCAGAACTAGAGAACCATCTTTCATCATCACCAAGTTATCAAGATAGACAGTCTAGGCCTAGATCAGATGCTTTCAGAAGACAGTCTAGGCCTAGATCAGATGCTTTCAGAAGACAGTCTAGGCCTAGATCAGATGCTTTCAGAAGACAGTCCAGGCCTAGATCAGATGCTTTCAGAAGACAGTCTAGGCCTAGATCAGATGCTTTCAGAAGACAGTCTAGGCCTAGGTCAGATGCTTTCAGAAGACAGTCTAGGCCTAGAACAGATGCTTTCAGATGACAGTCCAGGCCTAGAATCAGCTGCTTTCAGAAGACAGTCTAGGCCTAGATCAGATGCTTTCAGAAGACAGTCTAGGCCTAGGTCAGATGCTTTCAGAAGACAGTCTAGGCCTAGAATAGATGCTTTCAGATGACAGTCCAGGCCTAGAATCAGCTGCTTTCAGAAGACAGTCTAGGCCTAGAACAGATGCTTTCAGAAGACCGTCTAGGCCTAGATCAGATGCTTTCAGAAGACAGTCCAGGCCTAGAATCAGCTGCTTTCAGAAGACAGTCTAGGCCTAGAATCAGCTGCTTTCAGAAGACAGTCTAGGCCAGGGGTGTCAAACGTCCGGCCCGCGGGCCGGATCAGGCCCGCAAACGGGTTTAATCCGGCCCGTGAGATGATTTTGTAAAGTATAAAAATGCTCAGTTCATGGAAGAAAAAGGCAAACCAGTGTTAGAATTTCATTCCGCACAATGGATGCAGGACCTTGCATTTATGGTGGATGTTACAGAGCACCTGAATAACATTTACATTTTAGTCATTTAGCAGACGCTCTTATCCAGAGCGACTTACAGTTAGTGAATACATTTCTATTTTTATTTTTTTATACTGGCCCCCCATGGGAATCGAACCCACAACCCTGGCGTTGCAAACGCCATGCTCTATCAACTGAGCTACATCCCTGCCGGCCATTCCCTCCCCTACCCCGGACGATGCTGGGTCAATTGTGCGCCGCCCATGAGTCTCCCGGTCGCGGCCGGCTGCGACAGAGCCTGGATTCGAACCAGGATCTCTAGTGGCACAGTTAGCACTGCGATGCAGTGCCTTAGACCACTGCGCCACTCAGGAGCAGAACAAACAGCTGCGCCACTCAGAATAACTTGAACAAACAGCTGCAAGGGCGCAACAAAGTTGTCACACAGTATTATGACAGCATACGTTCTTTCAAGTTGAAGCTGTCATTGTGGGAGACGCAACTCGCCGGTGGTGATGCAGCTCACTTCCCCTGTCTGAAAAATGTGTGCGCGACCCAACATGTGGCAGACATGAAGCGGTTCAAAGATAAAATAACGGGACTGTTACGGGAGTTTGAGCAACGCTTTCAGATTTTTGGTGAACTGGAGAAAGACTTCAAAGTTTTTTGCTCGCCATTCACCGTGAATCCCTCTGATCTGCCCGTCAGCATCCAACTTGAAATAATAGACTTGCAGTGTGACTCGGATTTGAAGGGCAAATTTGACGCAGCTGGCTTGGACACATTTGATCAGAATCTCTTGCCAGGTTACCCCAACTTGACAGCCCTCGCTGCAAAACTGTTGTGCATGTTTGGAACCACATATCTTTGTGAGCAAGTTTTCTCTGTAATGAGCATAAATAAAACAAAGCTGCGCTCAAGGCTCACGCACAAGCACTTGAATCACATCCTGAAGTTGGCTGCCACTCAGGATGTGACGCCTGATATTGATGCGCTGGTGAAAGCTAAAAGATGCCAGGTATCAGGAGTCAAATAAACTATGCAACCCCACTTAAAGTGCTGCATGAGACACCCTGATATAGTTCTGTGATCTGTGATATACTTCTGTGAATCACTGAGGCTTTGTGTGTTCTTTGTCCTCAGAACTTTCAAATAACTTGAGGTGTTTTATGATTAATAGTGATGTTGTGCTTTTGGACACACTGTCCTCAGGCTCCAGCTTTATGTTTATATGTTTTTATGTTGATGTGCTATTGTTTTTAATTGTTTTTATTTTATT
Organism: Coregonus lavaretus; assembly: GCF_964263955.1. Taxonomy (NCBI): domain Eukaryota; kingdom Metazoa; phylum Chordata; class Actinopteri; order Salmoniformes; family Salmonidae; genus Coregonus; species Coregonus lavaretus. Next base: position 136,513 of record NW_028166159.1, read on the forward strand.
TGTATATTTAACCTATTCTTGACTCTGTGGTTCTTGCACTTGTTTGGGGAACAGGATTTCATTATTTTTATCTACATTTCTGCCTGAGAAATGACACCCTGATATAGTTCTGTGATCTGTGAAACAGTTCTGTTAATCACTGAGGCATTGTGTGTTCTTTTTCTTTAGAATTTTCAAATAAACTTGACGTGTTTTATGATTAATAGTGATGTTGTGCTTGTACTATTTTGGACACACTGTCCTCAGGCTCCAGCTTTATGTTGTATGTTGATCGTATTAAAACAAAGAAAACAATCTGAAGTTGTTGTTTTTAAGTTATATATACCATGATTTTTCCGGTCCGGCCCACTTGGGAATAGATTTTCCTCCATGTGGCCCCTGAGCTAAAATGAGTTTGACACCCCTGGTCTAGGCCTAGAATAAGCTGCTTTCAGAAGACAGTCTAGGCCTGGATCAGATGCTTTCAGATGACAGTCCAGGCCTAGAATCAGCTGCTTTCAGAAGACAGTCTAGGCCTAGATCAGATGCTTTCAGAAGACAGTCCAGGCCTAGATCAGATGCTTTCAGATGACAGTCCAGGCCTAGAATCAGCTGCTTTCAGAAGACAGTCTAGGCCTAGATCAGATGCTTTCAGAAGACAGTCCAGGCCTAGATCAGATGCTTTCAGAAGACAGTCTAGGCCTAGATCAGATGCTTTCAGAAGACAGTCTAGCTCTTCAACAGATGCTTGGCAAAATGCATAGAATTGCAGGAGATTAGCTTCAAAACTCAAAAATGTTATTTTCACCGCCAAGATTCCTTTCTAGCTAATAGACCATGTTAGACTTTACACTTCCTCTTCCAATGAACTGTGGGAAGGTCAAAATAATGAAACTGTCTACCAAATCTCAACATTTTAATAAGTTTATAACTTCTACCTGCCATTATTATTCACCTGATTAGACAATACATTACTTATTATTATTTTTTGATATACAGTACCAGTCAAAAGTTTGGACACACCTACTCATTCCAGGGGTTTTCTTTATTTTTACTATTTTCTACATTGTCTACAGTCGTGGTCAAACGTTTTGAGAATGACACAAGTATTGGTCTTCACAAAGTTTGCTGCTTCAGTGTTTTTAGATATTTTTGTCAGATGTTACTATGGTATACTGAAGTATAATTACAAGCATTCCATAAGTGTCAAAGGCTTTTATTGACAATTACATTACGTTTATGCAAGGAGTCAATATTTGCAGTGTTGACCCTTCTTTTTCAAGACCTCTGCACTCTGCCCTGGCATGCTGTCAATTAACTTCTGGGCCACATCCTGACTGATGGCAGCCCATTCTTGCATAATCAATGCTTGGAGTTTGTCAGAATTTGTGGGTTTTTGTTTGTCCACCCACCTCTTGAGGATCGACCACAAGTTCTCAATGGGATTAAGGTCTGGGGAGTTTCCTGTCCATGGACCCAAAATGTCGATGTTTTGTTCCCCGAGCCACTTAGTTATCACTTTTGCCTTATGGCAAGGTGCTCCATCATGCTGGAAAAGGCATTGTTCGTCACCAAACTGTTCTTGGATGGTTGGGAGAAGTTGCTCTCGGAGGATGTGTTGGTACCATTCTTTATTCATGGCTGTGTTCTTAGGCAAAATTGTGAGTGAGCCCACTCCCTTGGCTGAGAAGTAACCCCACACATGAATGGTCTCAGGATGCTTTATTGATGGCATGACACAGGACTGATGGTAGCGCTCACCTTGTCTTCTCCGGACAAGCTTTTTTCCGGATGCCCCAAACAATCGGAAAGGGGATTCATCAGAGAAAATGACTTTACCCCAGCCCTCAGCAGTCCAATCCCTGTACCTTTTGCAGAATATCAGTCTGTCCCTGATGTTTTTCTTGGAGAGAAGTGGCTTCCTCGCTGCCCTTCTTGACACCAGGCCATCCTCCAAAAGTCTTCGCCTCACTGTGCATGCAGATGCACTCACACCTGCCTGCTGCCATTCCTGAGCAAGCTCTGCACTGGTGGTGCCCCGATCCCGCAGCTGAATCAACTTTAGGAGACATTCCTAGCGCTTGCTGGACTTTCTTGGGCGCCCTGAAGCCTTCTTCACAACAATTGAACCGCTCTCCTTGAAGTTCTTGATGAGCCAATAAATGGTTGATTTAGGTGCAATCTTACTAGCAGCAATATCCTTGCCTGTGAAGCCCTTTTTGTGCAAAGCAATGATGACGGCACGTGTTTCCTTGCAGGTAACCATGGTTAACAGAGGAAGAACAATGATTTCAAGCACCACCCTCATTTTAAAGCTTCCAGTCTGTTATTCTAACTCAATCAGCATGACGGAGTGATCTCCAGCCTTGTCCTCGTCAACACTCACACCTGTGTTAACGAGAGAATCACTGACATGATGTCAGCTGGTCCTTTTGTGGCAGGGCTGAAATGCAGTGGAAAAGTTTTTTGGGGATTAAGTTCATTTTCATGGCAAAGAGGGACTTTGCAATTCATCTGATCACTCTTCATAACATTCTGGAGTATATGCAAATTGCCATCATAAAAACTGAGGCAGCAGACTTTGAAAATTAATATTTGTGTCATTCTCAAAACTTTTGACCACGACTGTAGAATAATAGTGAATACATCAAAACTATGAAATAACAAATCAAAATATATTTTATAGTTGAGATTCTTCAAAGTAGCCACCCTTTGCCTTGATGACAGCTTTGCACACTCTTGGCATTCTCTCACCCAGCTTCATGAGGTAGTCACCTGGAATGCATTTCAATTAACAGCTGTGCCTTGTTAAAAGTTAATTTGTGGAATTTCTTTCCTCCTTAATGCGTTTGAGCCAATCAGTTGTGTTGTGACAAGGTAGGGGAGGGTATACAGAAGATAGCCCTATTTGGTAAAAGACCAAGTCCATATTATGGCAAGAACAGCTCAAATAAGCAAAGAGAAACAACAGTCCATCATTACTTTAACACATGAAGGTCAGTCAATACGGAACAGGGTGGCTACTTTTAGAATCTAAAATCCAAAATAGATGTTGATTTGTTTAACACTTTTTGGGTTACTACATGATTCCATATGTGTTATTTCATAGTTTTGATGTCTTCACTATTATTCTACAATGTAGAAACTAGTGCAAATAAAGAAAAACCCTTGAATGAGTAGGTGTGTCCAAACTTTTGACTGGTACTGTATACATACAGTTGAAGTCGGAAGTTTACATACACCTTAGCCAAATACATTTAAACTCAGTTTTTCACAATTCCTGACATTTAATCCTAGTAAAAATGCCCTGTCTTAGGTCAGTTAGGATCACCACTTTATTTTAAGAATGTGAAATGTCAGAATAATAGTAGAGAGTGATTTATTTCAGCTTTTATTTCTTTCATCACATTCCCAGTGGGTCAGAAGTTTACATACACTCAATTAGTATTTGGTAGCATTGCCTTTAAATTGTTTAACTTGGGTCAAATGTTTCGGGTAGCCTTCCACAAGCTTCCCACAATAAGTTGGGTGAATTTTGGCCCATTCCTCCTGACAGAGCTGGTGTAACTGAGTCAGGTTTGTAGGCCTCCTTGCTCGCACACGCTTTTTCAGTTCTGCCCACACATTTTCTATAGGATTGAGGTCAGGGCTTTGTGATGGCCACTCCAATACCTTGACTTTGTTGTCCTTAAGCCATTTTGCCACAACTTTGGAAGTATGCTTGGGGTCATTGTCCATTTGGAAGACCCATTTGCGACCAAGCTTTAACATCCTGACTGATTGTCACGAGAATTTTGTTCCCAGAGGTTGTACATCTCTAGTTTAAATAATGAATTAAACAAAGACCCCCTTTCTGCAATGGTCAGCCTTTATTCATGAGAGCGCTCTGTCCCAAAATGGACGCACAATCTTTTTATACACACACGTCAGAGGAAAAATCCCACCCCGCTATAGGCGGCCTGTATTTTTCCACTGTGCACATCTTGTAAACTCACCTGGGTTTAGCTCATATGGTTTTCCTCTGCTCTCCTGACCATCAGGTCACACACACACACACACACACACACACACACACACACACACACACACACACACGCATGTTCTTATCATAGCCTACTCCTTGCTCGGGCAGGCTGCACATTTTTTTCTCTATTCCCATACATAGTTATCGCTGTTCTCACAATATTCTGCAAGCCTCTCACTCCCCTTCCCTGTGTGGGGACATCTGTTTATCCTGTTATTGGTTTCAAACGTTTTGCACTTCTGCCTAATTACAAGACACAAATACTCTGTTGCTGGGCAAATATGCATCTTATATAAGCACATTTGATTAACTCTCTAAGCTCTAGTCTACTAATAGTCAGACATTATTAGTTTAACTGAGGCTGTGACATTTTAGTCATATGTTACTCACACATTTCTTTATCACTGATGTCTTGAGATGTTGCTTCAATATATCCACATAATTTTCCTTCCTCATGATGCCGTCTATTTTGTGAAGTGCACCAGTCCCTCCTGCAGCAAAGCACCCCCACAGCATCATTCTGCCACCCCTGTGCTTCACGGTTGGGATGGTGTTCTTCAGCTTGCAAATGTCCCCCTTTTTCCTCCAAACATAACGATGGTCATTATGGCCAAACAGTTCTATTTTTGTTTAATCAGACCAGAGGACATTTCTCCAAAAAGTACGATCTTTGTCCCCATGTGCAGTTGCAAACCGTAGTCTGGATTTTTTATGGCGGTTTTGGAGCAGTGGCTTCTTCCTTGCTGAGCGGCCTTTCAGGTTATGTTGATATAGGACTTGTTTTACTGTGGATATAGATACTTTTGTACCTGTTTCCTCCAGCATCTTCACAAGGTCCTTTGCTGTTGTTCTGGGATTGATTTGCACTTTTCGCACCAAAGTATGTTAATCTCTAGGAGATAGAACGCGTCTCCTTCCTGAGCGGTATGACGGCTGCGTGGTCCCATGGTGTTTATACTTGCGTACTATTGTTTGTATAGATGAACGTGGTACCTTCAGGTGTTTGGAAATTGCTCCCAAGGATAAACCAGACTTGTGGAGGTCTACAATTTCTTTTCTGAGGTCGGCTGATTTCTTTTGATTTTCCCATGATGTCAAGCAAAGAGGCACTGAGTTTGAAGGTAGGCCTTGAAATACATCCACAGGTACACCTCCAATTAACTAAAATGATCTCAATTAGCCTATCAGAAGCATCTACAGCCATCATTTTCTGGAATTTTCCAAGCTGTTTAAAGGCACAGTCAACTTAGTGTATGTTAAACTTCTGACCCACTGGAATTGTGATACAGTGAATTATAAGTGAAATAATCTGTCTGTAAACAATTGTTGGAAAAATTACTTGTGTCATGCACAAAGTAGATGTCCTAACCGACTTGCCAAAACTATAGTTTGTTAACAAGAAATGTGTGGAGTGGTTGAATAACGAGTTTTAATGACTCCAACCTAAGTGTATGTAAACTTCCGACTTAAACTGTGTGATGGGGATCCCTGGGTCTCCAGTCTGCCTGGACAGGGTTCCCTGGACAAAACAAAGGTTGAAAAGCCCTGATTTAGATAACCAGGCAGTCTCAAGTCACAGAACAGAAGTATGTTCTCATTTTCTACACAGTATAGTTCCGGACTGTGTTGTTGAGTGAACGCACTGCCAGAGGCTCTGTCTACGACTCTGCATTGCATTCCTGTGATATGTTTTATTAATAAGAAAAGTAGCTAATCGCTATAAGGCTTTGATTTAAAGTAAGGATGATAGAAGGCTGTGTCATAACAAGTAATTGGAGAGGTGTTGGCCTTGGACAGACTACTGATTTCCTCCTACAAAAACATATTTATCAGCAAGGCTAGACTAGCAGTCCATTGCTGGCTGTAAAGCGGTTGAGGAGAGGGAGGCAGTTGAGGAAGGACGAGGGTTGGTTAAAGAGAGGCAGGGGTTAGCTGTGTGTCCTGAGGAGAGAGGCAGGGGTTAGCTGTGTGTCTGTTGAGGAGAGAGGCAGGGGTTAGCTGTGTGTCTGTTGAGGAGAGAGGCAGGGGTTAGCTGTGTGTCCTGAGAAGGAGAGGCAGGGGGTTAGCTGTGTGTCCTGAGAAGGAGAGGCAGGGGTTAGCTGTGTGTCCTGAGAAGGAGAGGCAGGGGTTAGCTGTGTGTCCTGAGAAGGAGAGGCAGGGGTTAGATGTGTGTCCTGAGAAGGAGAGGCAGGGGGTTAGCTGTGTGTCCTGAGAAGGAGAGGCAGGGGTTAGCTGTGTGTCCTGAGAAGGAGAGGCAGGGGGTTAGCTGTGTGTCCTGAGAAGGAGAGGCAGGGGGTTAGCTGTGTGTCCTGAGAAGGAGAGGCAGGGGGTTAGCTCTGTGGTTTGTTATCATACCAAACAGTTCAGTGGTCCAAGAAGAAATTGTTCATATTAATGAAGCCTTCCAACAATGGAAAAATAACGGTTTGAATCGGCTTCACCTGCCGGTGTTTAGTCGCTACTACTGACCCCAATCACATGATTGGATGCTGTTGGTTCCAAACTGTTGCGTAGGAGGAGCCAATGATAGCTCCTGTCAAAACAAACAGGGAAGTTGAGCCAACAAGTGAACTTCTGGCATTGAAACACAATTACCCTTCATTCATAACACTGTGTTTTTGGCCACTGCATTATATAAACACTGTCTGTGTGGATGAAAGATGTCGTGTGTGTGTGGGTATTCGCACTTGTATCCAAGATGTAATTGGTTGCGTTTGAACAACACTTCAAACGCAACTCTGTTAATGGCCTTGAATGAGTTGTACAAGGCCATTAATCAACAGGAAAACGCTCATCCAGATGCAGCGCTCCTAGTAGCAGGGGACTTCAATGCAGGGAAACTTAAATCCGGTCTACCTAATTTCTACCAGCATGTTAAATGTGCAACCAGAGGGGAAAAAACTCTAGACCACCTTTACTCCACACACAGAGACGCATACAAAGCTCTCCCTCGCCCTCCATTTGGCAAATCTGACCATAACTCTATCCTCCTGATTCCTGCTTATAAGCAAAAACTGAAGCAGGAAGCACCAGTGATTCGGCTAATAAAAAAGTGGTCAGATGACGCAGATGCTAAGCTACAGGACTGTTTTGCTAGCACAGACTGGAACATGTTCCGGGATTCTTCAGACAGCATTGAGGAGTACACCACATCAGTCACTGGCTTCATCAATAAGTGCATCGATGATGTCGTCCCCACAGTGACCGTACGTACATACCCCAACCAGAAGCCATGGATTACAGGAAACATCCGCACTGAGCTAAAGGGTAGAGCTGCCGCTTTCAAGGAACGGGACTCTAACCCGGACGCTTATAAGAAATCCCGCTATGACCTCCGACGAACCATCAAACAGGCAAAGAGTCAATACAGGTCTAAGATTGAATCATACTACACTGGCTCTGACGCTCGTCGGATGTGGCAGGGCTTGAAAACTATTACAGACTACAAAGGGAAGCACAGCCGCGAGCTGCCCAGTGACACAAGCCTACCAGACGAGCTAAACCACTTCTATGCTCGCTTCGAGGCAAGCAACACTGAAGCATGCATGAGAGCACCAGCTGTTCCGGACGACTATGTGATCACGCTCTCCGTAGCCGATGTGAGTAAGACTTTTAAGCAGGTCAACATTCACAAGGCCGCAGGGCCAGACGGATTACCAGGACGTGTACTCCGAGCATGTGCTGACCAACTGGCAAGTGTCTTCACTGACATTTTCAACATGTCCCTGACTGAGTCTGTAATACCAACATGTTTCAAGCAGACCACCATAGTCCCCGTGCCCAAGAACTCTAAGATAACCTGCCTAAATGACTACCGACCCGTGGCACTGACGTCTGTAGCCATGAAGTGCTTTGAAAGACTGGTCATGGCTCACATCAACAGCATAATCCCAGAAACCCTAGACCCACTCCAATTTGCATACCGCCCCAACAGATCCACAGATGATGCAATCTCTATCGCACTCCACACTGCCCTTTCCCACCTGGACAAGAGGAACACCTACGTGAGAATGCTATTCATTGACTACAGCTCAGCATTCAACACCATAGTGCCCTCAAAGCTCATCACTAAGCTAAGGATCCTGGGACTAAACACCTCCCTCTGCAACTGGATCCTGGACTTCCTGACGGGCCGCCCCCAGGTGGTAAGGGTAGGTAACAACACATCTGCCACACTGATCCTCAACACGGGGGCCCCTCAGGGGTGCGTGCTCAGTCCCCTCCTGTACTCTCTGTTCACCCATGACTGCATGGCCAGGCACGACTCCAACACCATCATTAAGTTTGCTGACGACACAACAGTGGTAGGCCTGATCACCGACAACGATGAGACAGCCTATAGGGAGGAGGTCAGAGATCTGGCCGTGTGGTGCCAGGACAACAACCTCTCCCTCAACGTGACCAAGACAAAGGAGATGATTGTGGACTACAGGAAAAAAAAGAGGACTGAGCACGCCCCCATTCTCATCGACGGGGCTGTAGTGGAACAGGTTGAGAGCTTCAAGTTCCTTGGTGTCCACATCACCAACGAACTATCATGGTCCAAACACACCAAGACAGTCGTGAAGAGGGCACGACAAAGCCTATTCCCCCTCAGGAGACTAAAAAGATTTGGCATGGGTCCTCAGATCCTCAAAAAATTCTACAGCTGCACCATCGAGAGCATCCTGACTGGTTGCATCACCGCCTGGTATGGCAACTGCTTGGCCTCTGACCGCAAGGCACTACAGAGGGTAGTGCGTACGGCCCAGTACATCACAGGGGCAAAGCTCCCTGCCATCCAGGACCTCTATACCAGGCGGTGTCAGAGGAAGGCCCTCAAAATTGTCAAAGACTCCAGTCACCCTAGTCATAGACTGTTCTCTCTGCTACCGCACGGCAAGCGGTACCGGAGTGCCAAGTCTAGGTCCAAAAGACTTCTCAACAGCTTCTACCCCCAAGCCATAAGACTCCTGAACAGCTAATCATGGCTACCCGGACTATTTGCACTGCCCCCCCACCCCATACTTTTTACGCTGCTGCTACTCTGTTAAGTATTTATGCATAGTCACTTTAACTCTACCCACATGTACATATTACCTCAACTACCTCAACTAGCCGGTGCCCCCGCACATTGACTATGCAACGGTACCCCCCTGTATATATAGCCTCCCTACTGTCACTTTATTCTATTGTATATATAGCCTCCCTACTGTCACTTTATTTTTACTTCTGCTCTTTTTTTCTCAACACTTTTTTGTTGTTGTTTTATTCTTACTTTTTTGTTTAAAATAAATGCACTGTTGGTTAAGGGCTGTAAGTAAGCATTTCACTGTAATGTCTGCACCTGTTGTATTCGGCGCATGTGACCAATAAAATTTGATTTGATTTGATTTGATTATTATCTATGCATAGTCACTTTAACTCTACCCAGATGTACATATTACCTTAACTAACCTGTGCTCTATGTTGTACTTATTTATTGTTTTACGTAACACTTTTTTTTTCTTTCTTAACTGCATTGTTGGTTAAGGGCTTGTCAGGAAGCGTTTCACTGTAAGGTCTACACCTGTTGTATTCGGCGCATGTGGCAAATAAAATTTGATTTGAAAGCAGCGACATTTCATTCATCTAGGCTGTGTCCAAAATCGCACCCTTTCATATATAGTGCACTACTTTTGACCAGACCCCTATGCAGGCCCTGGTTTAAAGTAGTGCCCTAAATAGGGAATTTGGGCCCATTTCGGACACAGCCTAGTTTCCATTATGAAAATGAAGAGTGTACACGAGTCGAGCAGCACAGACGCCCCCAGTGTGGACGAAGTGCTGATTTTGATTGAGCTTCAAGGCAGTTCAGTTGTTGTTGGAAATAAGAAGTGAAACTCAAGACTCGTGGTTAGATTAGCTGTATCTACAGGGTTTGTTTCCTCATTCAAACTACAAGTCGATAAGATCCACAACAGGCTGTCGGATCTGTTCACCTGACATTTAACTGTCTGTCTGCACTTCGATCCCAGTCTTTTGAGGCTGGGGCTCTTTTGTAGCATGGTTTTGAATTGTGTCTTTCAGCTCAGTTAGAAGCTATACTCACTGCTTTCTCTCTCTTCACATCTCTCGTTCAGGCCTACAACATCCATGTGAACGGTGTTCTCCACTGTCGTGTCCGCTACAGCCAGCTCCTGGGCCTACACGAACAGGTAAATCCAAACAATAGATAGAATATACAGTACCAGTCAAATGTTTGGACACACCTACTCATTCCAGGGTTTTTTCTTTATTTTTTTATATTTTCTACATTGTAGAATAATAGTGAAGACATCAAAACTATGAAATAACACATATGGAATCATGTAGTAACCAAAAAAGTGTTAAACAAATCAAAATATATTTTATATATTTGAGATTCTTCAAAGGAGCCACACTTTGCCTTGATGACAGCTTTGCACATTCTTGGCATTCTCTCAACCAGCTTCATGAGGTAGTCACCTGGAATGCATTTCAATTAACATGTGTGCCTTGTCAAAAGTTAATTTGGGGAATTTCTTTCCTTCTTAATGCGTTTGAGCCAATCAGTTGTGTTGTGACAAGGTAGAGGGGTATACAGAAGATAGCCCTATTTGGTAAAAGACCAAGTCCATATTATGTCAAGAACAGCTCAAATAAGCAAAGAGAAACGACAGTCCATCATTACTTTAAGACATGAAGGTCAGTCAATACGGAACATTTCAAGAACTTTGAAAGTTTCTTCAAGTGCAGTCGCAAAAACCATCAAGCGCTATGATGAAACTGGCTCTCATGAGGACCGCCACAGGAATGGAAGACCCAGAGTTACCTCTGCTGCAGAGGATAAGTTCATTAGAGTTACCAGCCTCAGAAATTGCAGCCTAAATAAATGCTTCACAGAGTTCAAGTAACAGACACATCTCAACATCAATGAGTAGGTGTGTCCACACTTTTGACTGGTACTGTATATTTAATATATTTGTCTCAAGAGTGCTATTCTAGGACCAGATCCCCGTTGAACACGTCATCTTATTGCCTGACGACTCAAACTGAGTTCTTCAGATTCTCTAGCCAGGCAAGTCATCTTATTCATTATGATCTAAAAGGCTAAACTGATCTTAGATCAACAATCCTACTCTGAGAGACTTTGGCTGTGTTTACACAGGCAGCCCAAATCTGATCTATCCCCCACTAATTAATATTTTTTACCAATCAGATCAGCTCTTTTGCCAATAATTGGGAAAAAGATCAGAATTGGGCTGCCTTTTGTAAACGTAGCCCATGAGAATGCAGGCCCAAGGCTTCAATTGAAACCAATTAAGGGCAAGGTATTTTAGGTGGGCGTCAACCAAGGGGGCCCCACCTCCACCAAATGTCAGCAATGGTCAGGGCCATGGGAAACACTGCTATGAATGTCAAAACATCACCTCAACGACGTCACCTGCCATTTCCTTACCACGGTTAACATACTATGGCCTCACATCTCTAACTATTAAAACTGTCCTGCTTGATGTCCAGCCTTGAACCAGAACTATACTGAACACAAATATAAATGCAACGTGAAGTGTTGGTCCCATGTTTCATGAGCTGAAATAAAAGATCCCAGAAATGTTCCATACGCACAAAAAGCTTATTTCTCTCAAATGTTGTGCACACATTTGTTTACATCCCTGTTAGTGAGCATTTATCCTTTGCCAAGATAATCCATCCACCTGACAGGTGTGGCATATCGAGAAGCTGATTAAACAGCATGATCATTACACAGGTTCACCTTGTGCTGGGGACAATAAAAGGTAACTCTAAAATGTGCAGTTTTGTCACACAACACAATGCCACAGATGTCTCAAGTTTTGAGGGAGCATGCAATTGGCATGCTGACTGCAGGAGTGTCCACCAGAGCTGTTGCCAGATTATTTAATGTTAATTTCTCTACCATAAGCCACCTCCAACAGTGGTTTTAGAGAATTTGGCAGTACGTCCAACCGGCTTCACAACCACGTGTAACCATGCCAGCCCTCCACATTTAATTTTTTTTTTTTTTTAATATGCCATTTAGCAGACGCTTTTATCCAAAGCGACTTACAGTCATGCGTGCATTCATTTTTTTTTGTGTATGGGTGGTCCCGGGGATCGAACCCACTACCTTGGCGTTACAAGCGCCGTGCTCTACCAGCTGAGCTACAGAGGACCACATCCGGCTTCTTCACCTGCGGGGTCGTCTGAGACCAGCCACCCAGAAAGCTGATGAAACTGTGGGCTTGCACAACCGAAGAATTTCTGCACAAAATGTCAGAAACCGTCGCAGGGAAGCTCATCTGCGTGCTCGTTGTCCTCACCAGGGTCTTGACCTGACTGCAGTTCGGCGTCAAAACTGACTTCAGTGGGCAAATGCTCACCTTCGATGGCCACAGGCATGCTGGAGAAGTGAGCTCTTCACGGATGAATCCCGGTTTTAACTGTACCGGGCAGACGGCGTGTATGGTGTCGTGTGGGGAAGAGGTTTGCTGACGTTAATGTTGTGAACAGAGTTCCCAATGGTGGTGGTGGTGGTGGGGTTATGGTATGGGCAGGCATAAGCTACGGACAACGAACACAATAGCATTTAATCGATGGCAATTTGAATGCACAGAGATACTGTGACGAGATCCTGAGGCCCATTGTCGTGCCATTCATCCACCGCCATCACCTCATGTTTCAGCATGATAATGCACAGCCCCATGTCGCAAGGATCTGTACACAATTCCTGGAAACTAAAAATGTCCCAGTTCTTTCATGGCCTGTACACTCACCAGACATGTCACCCATTGAGCATGTTTGGGATGCTCTGGATCGACGTGTATGACAGCTTGTTCCAGTTTCCGCCAATATCCAGCAACTTCGTACAGCCATTGAAGAGGAGTGGGACAACATTTCACAGGCCACAATCAACAGCCTGATCAACTCAATGTGAAGGAGATGTGTTGTGCTGCATGAGGCAAATGGTCACACCAGATACTGACTGGTTTTCTGATCCACACCCCTATCTTTTTTTAAAAGATATCTGTGACCAATATATGCATATCTGTATTCCCAGTCATGTGAAATCCATAGATTAGGGCATAATTTAATTTATTTCAATTGACAGATTTTTGTTATATGAATGGTAACTCAGTAAAATCTTTTAAGTTGCTGCATGTTGCGTTTTATATTTTTGTTCAGGATATTACAGCTGTCCTGCTCGACTTGAACTGGAAACTAGAACCAACCTCGAGCCTGGGTGTTCAAGCTAGTTCATGCTAGAATACGTAACCAAGCGGATAGGGTTTAAAAGGTGGAAGGCGTGACATGGAAGGAATGTTCTTCTTGGCATTGTTCATTTTCTTCTCACTTTTTACCCTACTGAGACACTGTAGACTTGACTCCCTACAGTCAGCCTGAAAGTGCTACAGAGGAAGTAAAGCTTGTTAGCCCAGAGACAACGTGTAAAAGGACCGAATAAGGAAGGACGTTGTCTTAGACGTAGGTTGGCCTTGATAGCGAATGAGTAGTAGCCTGAACAAAGGGCTGAATGTCATCCTTTCAGTCTCTCTCTCTCGTCATCCGCTGCAGTAGCTCTGACATCTCGCAGCTCTATGGGAGGCTGCGCGTCACTGTCTCTCATGGTCACATGTCAATACATGATCAAGGAAAGGAACACAGCAGGTTGCTCCGTCTTCAAGGCTCCGTCTCTATACACCTCCACGCTCCACAGCTGCCGTTGCTAGGTAACACTTTATGGGATGGAAGACTGCACAAGGCTGTTCTCAGTAGCTCAGTTGGTTTGCAACGGCAGGGTTGTGGGTTCGTTTCCCACGGGGGGGGGGGGGGGCAGTATGAAAAATGTATGCACTCACTGACTGTAAGTCGCTCTGGATAAGAGCGTCTGCTAAATGATTAAAATGTATTCTCTATGTATAGTGCGCTACTTTTTACCACTATATAGGGTATCTGGTGCCATTTGGAACTGAGTTGCGGTCAGATCTGACGATTATGGTAGTCACGGTACTACTACCCCCCACGGGTTGCCAACATGCCACGTTTCCCTGTAACCACGCCAACCCCTGGGTAATTGCGGTGCCGCTCCATCTAATTACATCTGACAGAATGTGAACGTTAACGCTGCCCTTTTGTAAATAATACTCCCCCTGCTTAACACCCCACATCACCACCACCTGGAGCACCGTATGGCTTGGTATGAAAACACATCCAACCATCATTTACATTTTAGTCATTTTAGCAGACGCTCTTATCCAGAGCGACATACAGTTAGTGCATACATTATATCTATCTTTTTTATTTTTTCATACTGGCTCCCCGTGGGAATCGAACCCACAACCCTGGCGTTGCAAACGCCATGCTCTACCAACTGAGCTACATCCCTGCCGGCCATTCCCTCCCCTACCCTGGACGACACTGGGCCAATTGTGCGCCGCCCCATGGGTCTCCCGGTCGCGGCCGGCTACGACAGAGCCTGGATAACGAACCAGGATCTCTAGTGGCACAGCTAGAGATCACTTGCAAATCAAGTATAATAATAGAATGAAAATAAAGATGTATTTTCAGCAGTACCAACAGGGTGAGACATCCCTTTTTGAAACCAGTTTGTGATCTTGCTGCGGTAAAAATGCTCTTAGTAAGATTTGAGCACGTCTTATTGTGCATTTTTGTATTGACGCTAGTATCGTTTCCTCAGCCTCATCTGTCAGTAGTGGCTGTCAACACGACAGTACGAACCCATTCCTCCAGAACATTCTTACAGGTACTGGTGATGGATGTTAAATGGAGTGTGAGTGTTATTCCTAGTGACAGCGAGGCCTGTGGGAGTTTCTAGCCTTTTCTTACATTTTAGAAGGACCCATTCATCTGATCTGTCACAGAGGCTGCGTCCAAAATGGCACCCTATCTATCCCCTGGTCAAAAGGAGTGCACGAGATAGGAGATAGGCTTTTCGGACAGTGTGAAGTGTCTGTGTATAGATACCAAGACTGAGCTATATGTATGAGAAAGAGGTAGGTCAGTGAAAAACACCTTGCAGTCAGGGGCGGACTGGGACAAGAATTCAGCCCTGGTATTTTATCCACACCAGCCCATAGCACTGCGCATGCCGCGAACTTCACCCCATTTTTATTTTTATATTTTCTTCTCCAATACATTTTCTAAATTTTCTAAAAACATGTTTTCAGTTAGTCATTATGAGGTATTGTGTCTATTTAATCCATTTTGAATCCAGGCTGTAACACAACAACCATGTGGAATAAGTCAAGGGGTATGAACACTTTCTGAAGGCACTAATTAATACATTTTAGTCATTTAGCAGACGCTCTTATCCAGAGCGTCTTACAGTTAGTGAGTGCATACATTTTTCATACTGCCCCCCCCCCCCCCCCCGTGGGAAACGAACCCACAACCCTGGCGTTGCAAGACGCCATGCTCTACCAACTGAGCTACAGGGGATTAAAATCATAGGCTAAACGCAAAACACATTAACTAGATCGCTAACTCTAAATATACTATCCACTGCTAGTTGCCATGTATTCATCCAACAGTAGATGTTACATGTTCCAAAAAAAACACTTTGCAGTTGTAGGCTATTACCCATGAGACCTTTAGGCCTATGCCCTCACAATGGCCGGTGCGCCTTTATCGCTCGTGTCGCTCCATATCTCAAAGCCTTATCAAATATCTTGGTTATAAAATAGTTGCTATTGAGCTGAATATTAAGTTGAGAACTAACATCTACGGAAAGCTGAGGCCCTCCCCTCTTCAACAGGGAAAAGTGGACAAACCTTCCAAAGCTGTTTTTTTCCGCAATTGCATTTTGAAATGTTATACAATAAATTGAGAAATTGCGTTAAAATCTTTATTTTTTTTATATATTTCTTTTTACTTAAGAGGTCCATGGACTGCTGGCCATGCCACCTTTTCATGTATTAATTTTTTATATTAAAAATATTTGTTTGTCAATTTCGATCAGCCCACCCATCTATAAAATGGTCCAGCCCATCTGGCCTTTGCCAGAATTGCCAGATGGCCAATCCGCCCCTGCAGTTGCTACAGATGCACACTACATCAGTGCCTTTTAGCCCATAGCGTTATTCAGATCTGAATTAGAACACCATTTGATCTCTGATTCTTGGGGGGTGCGAGGCGTAGCATCTAGTTTCAAAGCCAGCGATCTTCTGATTATAAAGTTCCTGACTTCAATAAGAATGAGTTAGTGGTAGAGGCTGTAAGGAGCTAAGGAAACTCCGTATGGCTAGACAGTATAAGATCATTTTACATGGAAACTATCCACATTTCCACCGGACTGTCTGGCCTTGAAATAAACCTGTGATTCATCCTCAAACTGCACGCAAGACCTTCAGATGAGTTAGACCAGGTTTCCAGTCTGGGGGAACCACTGTGGATCCAGGTTTTCTGGCCTAACTTCGGTTCCTCTCAACCCATTACTCATTTTATTCAAGACTGAATAAAATGTTCAGAATGTAACTTTTTAAGTAACCAACTATTTTAAGATATGATCTGTCTCAGATTGTTCAAAACATTGGTGATGCTCAATATTTTTCAGACAAGTCCTTTCTTCCTATTGGCTTCAGACGGTGTGTGTTTTATTTCCTCCCAGATAAAGAAGGAGTATGGGAACAACTTGGTGCCTGCTTTCCCCCCAAAGAAGATCTTCACGCTGACGCCGGCTGATGTGGAGCAGAGACGTGAACAGTTGGAGAAATACATGCAAGCTGGTGAGGGAGGACGTTTTTCAGTTCTTGGTTCTGTGTTACAAGAGGTTGGGGTCAATTCGATTTAAATTACCTCCGTTCAGAAGCGGAATTGAAAGTCCAATTCAAATATGGTTGAGAGAAAAGTGAGTTATTTTCAAGGAGGATTTTTATATTCTTGAATTCAAAGTCTAATTCATCTCTACTAAATTGAACTAGACGTGACCTCAGCCTTTCCCATGGGGAGGAGGGTATAGTGGAAACAGACAGTGGCTGACTCAATAAAAGGGCAGTATAGTAGAAACAGACAGTGGTTGACTCAATAAAAGGGCAGTATAGTAGAAACAGACAGTGGCTGACTCAATAAACGGGCAGTATAGTAGAAACAGACAGTGGCTGACTCAATAAAAGGGCAGTATAGTAGGAACAGACAGTGGCTGACTCAATAAAAGGGCAGTATAGTAGAAACAGACAGTGGCTGACACTCATAGCAACCAGAATGACCAATCCATGTATCAGAACACCTTGTTATCCGCTGACTGTCTGCCTTAGCCTGGTGCGGTTGTGGTTTTAGTGCGGGCAGCAGCAGCATACTTTACATGCTTTGACTCAAGGTAATACTGATCTGAGAACACATTATACATACAGGCTGAAACAGGCCTGTCTGTAGGCCACACTAAAGCTCTGGGTGTCTGAGCTAGTGTAATACTGATCTGAGCACTTACTTGGGGCCAAGGCCTCTTGGCTGTCCTCTCCGGCACACCTGGAACCAGACATCCTCACTATTCCAATAGATTCCTATCCCAGATAGATCCTCAGAACCAACGGGAAAGTTTTATTATTTTTAAGTGCAATATGTACCCAAAGAAACTTGCCAGGGTTGAGTGGACAGTTAAAAGTAATCACTATTTTCCTTTTTATTCTGACAGTTTCACCCCTTAGTGTGGGTCCTAGACAGGAAGATGTAATATATACAACATTTTATTTTTTTAGTTAAGGTTCAAGGGGAAGTTAGGTTATGTTGCCAAATCCAACCCGACCTCAACATCAGCTTTGGACTAACGCTTCCCCAAGCAGTTCAAGGGTGAACTGTGGCCGAACACACACACACACACACGCGCATGTGCACACACACACACACACACACGCGCATGTGCACACACACACACAAAGATAAGACATGCGTGGAATTGAACTGGCAGCAGCAGTGTCCAGCGTTTTTTTAAAAATCCTCTCGAGCACTGGCCGTTACTGCAGAACAAACTAAGCCTTGTTGGGGCATATCTTCTCATAGTCTGGGAGCACGCACACACACACACAGAACCGACAAACACACCACACACACACACACACACACACACACACACACACACACACTTCCTGGCTCAACAACCGCTTGCTGGGAGGGGTTAGGAGTTAGGGTTAGGTGTTAGGGAAAGTATGTTAATAAAGTCCTCACAATTATGGTAAGAGAATGTGTGTGTGCGGCGCATCTGTGGTGTCGGCCAGCCCTGATGGCCCTGTTCAAACACACTGCAGGCAGTGGGACTTAAAGTTAGTGCATTCATCTTAAAGGGAATATTGTAGATTTAGGTTGCTGTTAAACATTCTGATTGATTGGGTTCATCCTTCCAACTAAAAGTCCCAATACGACATATCACTTTATAGAAATGTATATTCTATCTGAATTTGACCGAAGTCATTTTGGAAAAGCGTTCGGAAAATAACAAATGAGTGAATACACAGCAGGAGTGAAGCCACTGTCCACATAAGACGTAAAGACACGCATCATACCGAGTCCTCGTTGTTTTTGGAAAAAGAGCTTTGACTGGGCTGAGTGTGAGCTGACCTCCTGTAGGGGTGGGACGGCCAAGAGACAAGAGGTGGCAGAACAGAGTGCTCAAGTTGGGATGTAGGGTTTGAGCATAGCCTGAAGGTAGGGAGGGGAACTTCCCCTTGCTGCTTCATGGTCTTGCAGTGGATGTAGCTTTGACTGAAGCCAGTAGGGTGTACGGAGGAGCGGGGTGACATGGGAGAACTTGGGAAGGTTGAACACCAGACGGGCTGCAGCCTTCTGGATAAGTTACAGGGGTTTGATGGCAAAAGCGGGGTGCCCAGCCAACAGAGTTGGAGTAGTCCAGACTGGAGATGACAAGTGCCTGGATTAGGACCTGCGCCGCTTCCTGTGTGCGGTAGGGTCGTACTCTACAGATGTTGTAGAGCATGAACCTGCAGGAGCGAGTCACTGTTTTGACGTTTGCAGAGAACGACAGGGTGTGGTCCAGGGTCACGCTAAGGTTCTTTGCACTCTGGGAGGGGGACACAGAGGAGTTGTCGACCGTGATGGAGAGGTCTTGGAGCGGGCAGGCCTTCCCCGGGAGGAAGAGCAGCTCTATCTAGTTGAGCTTGAGGTGGTGGGCCAACATCCAAGCTGAGATATCTGCCAAGTATGCAGAGATGCGTGTCGTCACCTGGTTATCAGAAGCGGGGAATGTGAAAAGTAGTTGTCATCCACATAGCAATGATAGCAGAGACCATGTGAGACCATATGATGGAGCCGAGTGACTTGGTGTATAGAGAAAAAGAGGAGGGGGCCTAGAACCGAGTCCTGGGGCCACCAGTAGTGAGAGCATGGGGTGCAGACACAGATCCTCTCCACGCCACCTGGTAGGAGTGACCTGCTAGGTAGGATGCATTCCAGGAGTGTGCAAAGCCTGAGACGCCCAGCCCTGAGAGGGTGGAAAGTAGGAGCTGATGGATCACAGTGTCGAAGGCAGCGGGTAGATCTAGGAGGATGAGGAGAGAGAGTCAGCTTTGGCAGAGCGGAGAGCCTCAGTGACGTAGAGAAGAGCAGTCTCGGTTGAGTGACCCGTCTTGAAGCCTGACTGGTTAGGGTCAAAGAGATCATTCTGAGAGAAATAACGAGAGATTTGTAGAGAGACGGCACACTCAAGTGTTTTGGAAAGAAAAGGTAGGGGCTGAGTGGGTTGGAAGAGAGAGAGGGAGATAAAGATAAACAAAGTAGTGATCAGATATCTGGAGGGGGGTTGCAGTGGGATCAGTAGGCGAACAGCCTCTAGTAAAGATGAGGTCAAGCATATTGCCTGCCTTGTGAGTGGGAGGGTGGACTGGGAAAGGGTGAGGTCAAAAGAGGCGAGCAGGGGAAAGAAAGAGGTGGAAAGAAATGAGTCGAAGTCGGGAAGTTGAAGTCGCCCAGTACGATGAGTGGTAAGAAATTGTCGTGAAATGATCTTATCAAGGTGTCAAGCTCATTGAGGAACTCTCCAAGGGCACCTGGTTGGGTGATAGATGACAATATTAAAGGAAAACTTCACCCAAAATGATGCTGCAAAATGTATCATACAGGGGATGATTTCTGTATTTTGAAAGTTACATATCTTGAAAACCTGATTGCTGACAAGCAAAACATTTTGGGACTATGTCAACAATGGACTAATGAAACAAATATAAACCTATAGTATTTGGGTGGAATTTTCCTTTATGCTTGAGTGGACAAGTGACCGCATGGAATTCAAATGAGGAGATGGACAGGTGAGAGAGGGGGGGGGGAAAGATCATCTCTTTTATAATTGACATCTTCTCTCTCTCTCTCTCTTCCAACAGTGCGGCAGGACCCCATGCTCGGAGCCTCAGAGATGTTCAACAGCTTCCTAAGGAAAGCCCAGCAGGTTGGTGCCGCAGCTAGCTGTCCTTACTCCTGGCTGTGTAATTGTTCTGTTCTATGTAGGGAGTCTCGTCAGGAGGCGCGGGTCAGTGCATCAGTAAGCTGTGTGTGTGTTTTCAAGTTTTATCAGTCGTATGTACTGGATACACATGGTATTCACCGTCCAATGAAATGCTTCCTTGCAGGTTCCCTCTCCACAATGCAACAACAATAAGAAATAAGAAAATATATGAATAAAAAGTAAATGGCTCGATAGAATAAATAAATATATATGTGTATGTATGTATGTATGTATGTGTGTGTATGTGTATATATATATATATATATATATATATATATATATATATATATATATATATATATATATATATATATATATATATATATATATATGTATATATATATGTACAGTGGGGAGAACAAGTATTTGATACACTGCCGATTTTGCAGGTTTTCCTACTTACAAAGCATGTAGAGGTCTGTCATTTTTATCATAGGTACACTTCAAATGTGAGAGACGGAATCTAAAACAAAAATCCAGAAAATTACATTGTATGATTTTTAAGTAATTAATTTGCATTTTA
>NW_028166159.1:162500-192712 GCF_964263955.1 Coregonus lavaretus
GGACATTCTTGATCCATAAGTGAATGCAGCACACTCTCCCAGATAGATTCAGAAACACTATATTGTACAGACAGCTGTAACTATAACATATTGCTGTCAAGTGTCCTTCGTAAAGTGACGTTACGAGAAGGACTTGACCAGAGACTGTATAACTGTCACAGTCAGTGGATAAAATGCTTTTGAAGCTACAATATGTTTTATAGGAGTAATAGCAGATAACCAGAGATGATCTTCCTGTCTATCTTCTGATTGGCAGGCTGTTGCGTCAAAGCTGGACCTTCCCGATGACCTGGTTGGTTACTTCAGTCTCTTCCTGGTTCGAGAAGGAATGGACGGTGGCTTAACGTGTAAGCATTCAACTTTTAACCCTAACCCTCCCCTAACCATTCAGAGGACTGCTATAGGAATGAAATACAGTGGGATCTGAAAGGCCAAACGGCTCTATCTCCTATACCAGGGATGGGGGTGGGGGCCACAAAAAAAAATCTTAACTCATCATGAGGGGCCGCAGTGGCTTGTGGGTCTTCGTACCCACATGTGGAGTCAGAGCTGGCCCTAGTCTCTTTGGGGACCCTAAGTGACATTTTGTTTGCAAGCGATTGTATAACAGATTTCATGCATTTCTACTTGTGTTGCCATGAGGCGGAGACATAAATTAGCAGTTTTACAACACATTTCCTGTAATTCTACACATTTTCCTATAGGGTGGAGAGAAATGTTTGCTGATATGATATCTGAGTGAGAGTGGCTAACAAAATCAATGGGGGCCCCTCGGTCAGTAATTCGACCATGATTACTACAGGTTTAGATGGGTAAGTTAGTCTAGCCAGCTATCACATTTTTTTATTCTTCTGACATTAGCTAATTGAGTGACTGTCAGTGATTTGACATTACAACAACAACAACAAAAACGGATGATGCGTAACCAAATGTTTAACTTGCACCTTGTGTATTCTACTATTCTAACTCTCAACACTAAGTTGAGACCCTGGCTGAGTTCCTAAAGGGCTTACTAAAGGGGGTGGCCCGTGGGACGCCAGTTGCCCATCCCTGCCCTATACTGTGCAGTACACCAATCATTAGGAACACCCTCCTTATATTGAGTTGTAGTCCCCGTGTAGCTCAGTTGGTAGAGCATGGTGCTTGCAACACCAGGGTTGTGGGTTCGTTTCCCACGGGGGGGGGCAGTATGAAAAATGTATGCACTCACTAACTGTAAGTCGCTCTGGATAAGAGTGTCTGCTAAATGACTAAAATGTAATTTAACAAGTGACATCAATAAGGGATCATAGCTTTCACCTGGATTCAGGTGGTTAGGGTTAGCAGTGTGGTTAGGGTTAGGGTTAGCAGTGTGGTTAGGGTTAGGGTTAGCAGTGTGGTTAGGGTTAGGGTTAGCTGTGTGGTTAGGGTTAGGGTTAGCAGTGTGGTTAGGGTTAGCAGTGTGGTTAGGGTTAGCAGTGTGGTTAGGGTTAGCAGTGTGGTTAGGGTTAGCAGTGTGGTTAGGGTTAGCAGTGTGGTTAGGGTTAGCAGTGTGGTTAGGGTTAGCAGTGTGGTTAGGGTTAGCTGTGTGGTTAGGGTTAGCTGTGTGGTTAGGGTTAGCAGTGTGATGGACTGAATCCAGGGAAGGGCCAGCCGAGTATAAAAAAGTATAATCTGCATATAAATGGATGAGAGGGCTTCCTACTGCCTGTTGTTGTTGATGTAAATTGAGAAGAGCGTGGGGCCTAGGATCGAGCCTTGGGGTACTCCCTTGGTGATAGACAGTGGCCAAAGACCCCTCAGAGACACCAATATTCCTTAGCCGATCCACAAGAACTGAATGGTCTACCGTATCAAAAGCTTTGGCCAAGTCAATAAAAAATAGCAGCGTAACATTGCTTAGAATCAAGGGCAATGGTGATGTCATTTTGTCACGATCGTCGTAGGAGTGAGTAGACCAATACGCAGCGTGTTGCACGAACATGGTGATCTTTATTATCGACAGCGATAAAAAGCACACTAAACAAAACAAATACACGACTCGTGAAGTCCACGGTGACACTGACCGAACACGGAACAAAAACCCACAAACACAAAGTGAAACACAGACAGTTAAATATGGCTCCCAATCAGAGACAACCAGCACACAGCTGACACTCGTTGCCTCTGATTGGGAGTCACTCAGTCAAACATAGAAACAGACTAACTAGAACCCCCCAACATAGACATAACCACATAGAACAAACACACTCTGGCTCAACAAATAGAGTCCATTAGCCAGGGTGTGACACATTTATGACCTTTAAGGTTGCAGTGACACATCCATAACCTGAGCGGAAACCAGATTGCATACCAGAGAGAATACTATAGACATAAAAAAAAGCCAGATTATTGACACGTTTTTTCCAACACTTTTGATAAACAGGGCAAAATAGAAATTGGCCTATAAACAGTTAGGATCAGCTTGATCTCCCCCTTTACATAAAGGACGCACCGTGGCTGCCTTCCAAGCAATGGGAACCTCCCCAGAGAGGAGAGACAGGTTAAAAAGGTCAGAGACAGGCTTGCTGATGATAGGGGCAGCAACCTTAAAGAAGACAGGGTCTAAACCATCTGACCCAGATGTTTTTTTGGGGTCAAGTTTAAGGATCTCCTTTTAGCACCTCAGACTCAGTGACCGCCTGCAGGGAGAAACTTTGTAGCGGGGCAGGGGAAAAAGAGGGAGGAGCATCGGGGCTAGTCGCATTAGAAGGGGTGGGAGATGAGGAAATGTTGGACGGGCAATGAGGCAAGGCTGAGTCAAATAGGAATCCTGACTTAATGAAGTGGTGATTTAAAGAGCTCAGCCATGTGCTCCTTGTCAGTAACAACCACATCATCAACATTAAGGGACATGGGCAGCTGTGAGGAGGAGGGTTTATTCTCCAGGTCTTTCACCGTTTTCCAGATCTTCTTGAGGTTAGACCCACAGAGAGAGAACTGCTCCTTAAAGTAACTAACATTGGACTTCCGGATAGCCTGAGTGCACTTATTTCTCATTTGCCTGAACGAGAGCCAGTCAGCCTGAGTATGCGTGTTCCGAGCCTTTCGCCAAATGGAATTCTTGAGGTGGAGTAACTCTGCCAGATCACGGTCGAACCAGGGTCTGAACCTGTTTTTAATTCTCATTTTCTTTATGGGGGCGTGTTTGTTAACAATACCACTGAAAATATCAAAAAAGAAGGTCCAAGCGTCTTCGACAGAGGGGATCAAGCTGATTCTATACCAATTTACAGAGGCCCGGTGATGAAGGAAGGCTTGCCCATTAAAGTTTTTAGCAAGCGTCTATGACAAATCAGGACAGGTTGTTTAACTGAGCAGCCATTACGAACACACGCTGTAAAACAGTGATCCCTAAGGTTATTACAGGAAACACCAGACTGATACCTACCAGGACTATTTGTGAGGATAACATTAAGGAGAGTAGCTTTTTCTGGGTGTTTGGAGTCATACCTTGTGGGATTGGTTAATAATCTGAGAGAGATTTATGGAGTCCCATTTCTTTAGGACTTGGTGAGGTGGTTTTAAGCATTTAGGTCAGCTAGCAGGACACATTCAGACTTCGTTTTTATTTATGTATTTATTATACATTTAGCAGACGCTCTTATCCAGAGCGACTTACAGGAGCAATTAGGGTTAAGTGCCTTGCTTAAGGGCACATCGACAGATTTTTCACCTAGTCGGCTCGGGGATTAGAACCAGCGACCTTTCGGTTACTGGCACAACGCTCGCACAACGCTCTTACCCACTAAGCTTAGTGTAAGGGGCCAGGAGCGAGCTTAGGGCAGATAGATCCCTCCTGACACAAACCAGTCCCTGCTCTTCTCCACGTTAAGCCCCAGGAATACACAGATAGATCCCTCCTGACACAAAACCAGTCCCTGCTCTTCTCCACGTTAAGCCCCAGGAATACACCGATAGATCCCAGGCATGCTGGGAAGAGTATGATGGAACACACACTCACACTCCAATAGAATAAAGATGGTTTCTCTGTAGATGGAATCCAACTAGTTCTGTCGGTACCGAACTGGGCTGGTAGGGTTCGGTCAAATGAAAGAACGGGCAGCACTATCGACGCCTTCCTCCAAGGATTCGTTTAATGTCAGACTCAAGGCCTCTAGAGAGGGACTGTCCTGTTCTGTACTGACCTCTCCAAGCTATAGAAACCAATAGTCCTGTTCTGTACTGAACTCTCCAAACTATAGAAACCAATAGTCCTGTTCTGTACTGGACTCTCCAAGCTATAGAAACCAATAGTCCTGTTCTGTACTGGACTCTCCAAACTATAGAAACCAATAGTCCTGTTCTGTACTGGACTCTCCAAGCTGTACAGTATAAACCAATAGTCCTGTTCTTGATCTCCAGTAGTTTCCACAACTAAGTCAAATGTTTGCCACAGACCTGACTTCCCCTTTCCCTCCTGAGCAACCAGTAAACATTTGCCTGTTTAGAGTTTCTTTTTCACCTCCGCAATCCATTTTGCTGTAACGCGTTACGGTGTTCAGAGTCTATTATAACCAATTGATTGATCTTATTATGATAGGCTATAGGTCACGCCCTATTGATCAAGTGCATGCAATGCATACATGTGTCACATAAAGAGCGCAAGGGTTGAGGGAATAGCAAATGTTTTTTCCCCAAATAAGAGTGATTTCAACAACAGAATATTTCAGTCAGAGAAAACAGGGTAAGAAACCAAATTACTGTAATTATGTTGCTGCTTCAGCGCGGACAGCGCCATAAACACTGTGCTGTCCTGTGGTGCCTGTTCTCTGCAGCAGCAGGGGAGGAGAAGGAGACAACATGCGCCAGTCACGAATATACAGTATTTTTAGCCAGATCCTAATTGGTATGTCAAATTTTATGTTCCTTTTGATGGCATAGAAGGCCCTTCTTGCCTTGTCTCTCAGATCGTTCACAGCTTTGTGGAAGTTAGCTGTGGCGCTGATGTTTAGGCCGAGGTATGTATAGTTTTTTGTGTGCTCTAGGGCAACGGTGTCTAGATGGAATTTGTATTTGTGGTCCTGGCAACTGGACCTTTTTTGGAACACCATTATTTTTGTCTTACTGAGATTTACTGTCAGGGCCCAGGTCTGACATAATCTGTGCAGAAGATCTAGGTGCTGCTGTAGGCCCTCCTTGGTTGGTGACAGAAGCACCAGATCATCAGCAAACAGTAGACATTTGACTTCAGATTCTAGTAGGGTGAGGCCGGATGCTGCAGACTATTCTAGTGCCCTCGCCAATTCGTTGATATATATATATTGAAGAGGGTGGGGCTTAAACTGCATCCCTGTCTCACCCCACGGCCCTGTGGAAAGAAATGTAAGTCTTTTTTTTGCCAATTTTAACCGCACACTTGTTGTTTGTGTACATGAATTTTATAATGTCGTATGTTTTTCCTCTCTCTCCAAATCTCTCTGCCCCACACCTCTCTTTCTATCTCTCTCTCTCACTCTCTCTCTCTCGCTCTCTCTCTCTCTCTCTACCTACCCCTCTCTTTCTCTCTCTTTCTCTCTCTAGTTGTGAGGAAGCTACAGGAGTTTGAGCTACCATATGTATCGGTCACCAGCTTACGGAGCTCAGAGTTCCACATCATGCTGCGAAAAAGGTATGATTCCTCTTCCTCTCTACTCCTCTACCCCTCTACTCCTCTTCCTCTCTACTCCTCTTCCTCTCTACTCCTCTACCCCTCTACGGCGTTTAAATACAGCGAAAACACTCAACAAATGTCAACCACTTGGCACTTTAGCAAGCAGCAACTGTTACAAGGTTTCTCTCCTTCCAAGTACCAACAAGTGAGGACCTGTCTGGATGCTCTAATCTCTTCTATAGATGATCTCGGTGAAACCATTAAGACTACACCACAAACCTTACTGAGTGATGTCACCAGTACTGTACTTGTGACATCACCGGACACTCATCGCCTGAGTTGTTCCAGTATGTGTCCAGTTGGTTTATATAAGCGAAGCCAGAGATAGTATAGTATAATAGATGGTACAGAGATACAGGTACAACATATTGACTGAAGATCAAAGAGTTTATCAAAGAGCAGAAAGCCTTGAAGGACGTCTGTCTCTGGTCCTCTGGACACCGTGTGTGTGTTAGGGACGAGAGGCTTCTCTGTCTGCAGTCTGAGGACTGATAACTTCTCTCCCTCCTCGACTTTTAACACTGTCGTATTTCACCTGTCTTCACCTTCCTCTGTCTTCACCTTCCTCTGTCCTTGTCTCTCTCTCTCTCTTTCCCTGTCTCGCTCTCTCTCTCTCTCTCTCTCTCTCCCTGCCACCTCTCTCCCTGCCCCCTCTCTCCCTGCCCCCCCCTCTCTCTCTCCCTGTCCCCCTCTCGCTCTCTCTCTCCCTGCCCCCCCCTCTCTCTCTCTCTCCCTGCCCCCCCCCTCTCTCTCTCTCTCCCTGTCCCCCTCTCGCTCTCTCGCTCTCTCTCTCCCTGGCCCCCCCTCGCTCCCTCTCGCTCTCTCTCCCTGTCCCCCTCTCGCTCTCTCTCCCTGTCCCCCCCCTCTCGCTCTCTCTCCCTGTCCCCCACTCGCTCTCTCTCTCCCTGGCCCCCCCCCCTCTCTCTCTCTCTCCCTGTCCCCCCCTCGCTCTCTCTCTCCCTGCCCTCCTCTCTCTCTCTCCCTGTCCCCCCCTCGCTCTCTCGCGCTCTCGCTCTCGTTCTCGCGCTCTCGCTCTCGTTCTCGCTCTCTCGCTCTATCTACCTCAAATACCTTATTATTATCTATCCTGATGCCTAGTCACTTTACCCTGCCTTCGTGTACATACAGTGGGGAGAACAAGTATTTGATACACTGCCGATTTTGCAGCTTTTCCTACTTACAAAGCATGTAGAGGTCTGTAATTTTTATCATAGGTACACTTCAACTGTGAGAGACGGAATCTAAAACAAAAATCTAGAAAATCACATTGAATGATTTTTAAGTAATTAATTTGCATTTTATTGCATGACATAAGTATTTGATACATCAGAAAAGAAGAACTTAATATTTGGTACAGAAACCTTTGTTTGCAATTACAGTGATCATACGTTTCCTGTAGGTCTTGACCAGGTTTGCACACACTGCAGCAGGGATTTTGGCCCACTCCTCCATACAGACCTTCTCCAGATCCTTCAGGTTTCGGGGCTGTCGCTGGGCAATACGGACTTTCAGCTCCCTCCAAAGATTTTCTATTGGGTTCAGGTCTGGAGACTGGCTAGGCCACTCCAGGACCTTGAGATGCTTCTTACGGAGCCACTCCTTAGTTGCCCTGGCTGTGTGTTTCGGGTCGTTGTCATGCTGGAAGACCCAGCCACGACCCATCTTCAATGCTCTTACTGAGGGAAGGAGGTTGTTGGCCAAGATCTCGTGATACATGGCCCCATCCATCCTCCCCTCAATACGGTGCAGTCGTCCTGTCCCCATTGCAGAAAAGCATCCCCAAAGAATGATGTTTCCACCTCCATGCTTCACGGTTGGGATGGTGTTCTTGGGGTTGTACTCATCCTTCTTCTTCCTCCAAACACGGCGAGTGGAGTTTAGACCAAAAAGCTCTATTTTTGTCTCATCAGACCACATGACCTTCTCCCATTCCTCCTCTGGATCATCCAGATGGTCATTGGCAAACTTCAGACGGGCCTGGACATGCGCTGGCTTGAGCAGGGGGACCTTGCGTGCGCTGCAGGATTTTAATCCATGACGGCGTAGTGTGTTACTAATGGTTTTCTTTGAGACTGGGGTCCCAGCTCTCTTCAGGTCATTGACCAGGTCCTGCCGTGTAGTTCTGGGCTGATCCCTCACCTTCCTCATGATCATTGATGCCCCACGAGGTGAGATCTTGCATGGAGCCCCAGACCGAGGGTGATTGACCGTCATCTTGAACTTCTTCCATTTTCTAATAATTGCGACAACAGTTGTTGCCTTCTCACCAAGCTGCTTGCCTATTGTCCTGTAGCCCATCCCAGCCTTGTGCAGGTCTACAATTTTATCCCTGATGTCCTTACACAGCTCTCTGGTCTTGGCCATTGTGGAGAGGTTGGAGTCTGTTTTGATTGAGTGTGTGGACAGGTGTCTTTTTATACAGGTAACGAGTTCAAACAGGTGCAGTTAATACAGGTAATGAGTGGAGAACAGGAGGGCTTCTTAAAGAAAAACTAACAGGTCTGTGAGAGCCGGAATTCTTACTGGTTGGTAGGTGATCAAATACTAATGTCATGCAATAAAATGCAAATTAATTACTTAAAAATCATACAATATGATTTTCTGGATTTTTGTTTTAGATTCCGTCTCTCACAGTTGAAGTGTACCTATGATAAAAATTACAGACCTCTACATGCTTTGTAAGTAGGAAAAGCTGCAAAATCGGCAGTGTATCAAATACTTGTTCTCCCCACTGTATCTACCTCAAATAACTTCTGATGCCTTCTGAATACTATTCTGATGCCTAGTCACTTTACCCTGCCTTCATGTACATATCTACCTCAAATACCTTATTATTATCTATCCTGATGCCTAGTCACTTTACCCTGCCATCATGTACATATCTACAGTGCTATGAAAAGGTATTTGCCCCCTTTCTAATTTTCTCTACTTTTGCATTTTTGTGATACTGAATGTTATCAGATCTTCAACCAAAACCTAATATTAGATAAAGGGAACATAAGTGAACAAATAACACAACAATTACATATTTATATCTTTTATTTCATAAACAAAGTTATGCAAAACCCAATTCCCCTGTGTGAAAAAGTAATCACCCCCTTACACTCAATAACTGGTTGTTCCACCTTTAGCTGCAATGACTCCAACCAAATGCTTCCTGTAGTTTTTGATCTGTCTCTCACGTCGCTGTGGAGGAATTTTGGCCCACTCTTCCATGCAGAGCAGAATTCATGGTTCCTTCTATTAAGGCAAGTCGTCCAGGTCCTGAGGCAGCAAAGCATCCCCAAACCATCACCCCACCACCACCATGCTTGACCTTTGGTATGATGTTCTTACTGTGAAATGCAGCGTTTGGTTTTCGCCAGGCATAATGGGACCCATCTCGTCCAAAATGTTGACTCAAGTTTGCCAAAAAGCACCTGGATGATCATCAAGAATCTTGGAAAAACGTTCTGTGGACAGATCATTCAAAAGTATAACTTTTTGGACGACTTGGTTCCAGTAATGACTGGTGAAAAACAAACTCTGCATTCCACAGTAAGAACATCATACCAAAGGTCAAGCATGGTGGTGGTGGTGTGATGGTTTGGGGATGCTTTGCTGCCTCAGGACCTGGACGACTTGCCTTAATAGAAGGAACCATGAATTCTGCTCTGTATCAGAGACTTCTACAGGAGAAAGTCAGACCATCCGTCTGTGAGCTGAAGCTGAAGCGCAGCTGGGTCATGCAGCAAGACAATGATCCAAAACACACAATCAAGTCTACATGAAAATTGCTAAAAAAAGCAACACATTTGAAGTTTTGGAATGGCCTAGTCAAAGTCCAGACCTAATCCCAATTCAGATGTTGTGGCAGGACTTGAAACGAGCAGTTCATGCTTGAAAACCCACACGTCACTGAGTTAAAGCAGTTCTGCATGGACCAAAATTCCTCCACAGCGACGTGAGAGACTGATCAACAACTACAGGAAGCATTTGGTTGGAGACATTGCAGCTAAAGGTGGCACAACCAGTTATTGAGTGTAAGGGAGAAATTACTTTTTCACACAGGGGAATTGGGTGTTGCATAACTTTGTCTATGAAATAAATATATAATTGTTGTGTTATTTGTTCACTTATGTTCCCTGTATCTAATATTAGGTTTTGGTTGAAGATCTGATAACATTCAGTATCACAAATATGCAAAAGTAGAGAAAATTAGAAAGGGGGCAAATACTTTTTCATAGCACTGTACCTCAAATACCTTATTATAATCAATCCTGATGCCTAGTCACTTTACCCCGCTTTCATGTACATATCTACCTCAAATATCTCATACCTCTCCACATTGATCTGGTACTGGTACTTCCTGTATATAGCTCCACATTGATCTGGTACTGGTACTTCCTGTATATAGCTCCACATTGATCTGGTACTGGTACTTCCTGTATATAGCTCCACATTGATCTGGTACTGGTACTTCCTGTATATAGCTCCACATTGATCTGGTACTAGTACTCCCTGTATATAGCTCCACATTGATCTGGTACTTCATCCTCATTCACTAGTTAGGTTCCAGGTAGATTATAGGTTGTTAAACTGGTTGGATTATAGATTATGGGGTGTTCAACTGGATGGATTATAGATTATGGGGTGTTTTAAACTGGTTGGATGATAAATTATGGGGTGTTAAACTGGTTGGATGATACATTATGGGGTGTTAAACTGGTTGGATTATAAATGATGGGGTGTTAAACTGGTTGGATTACAGTTGAATCACAGGTGGATTAAATTTCAAGTTTTAATGTCACGCGCACAAATACCTTACCAGCTCCAAATCCAACAATGCAGCAATCAATAACATAAATTGATTATTTAATTACATAGTCTTCCTCCCCTTCATCTGCACTGATTGAAGTGATTTAACAGGTGACATTATTAAGGGATCATAGCTTTCACCTGGATTCACCTGGTCAGTCTGTCATGGAAAGACTCAGTGTGTATACACAACCAGTCAAAAGTTTGGACACACCTACTCATTCAAGGATTTTTCTTTATTTTTTACTATTTTTTACATTGTAGAATAATAGTGAAGACATCAAAACTATGAAATAAAACATATGGAATCATGTAGTAACCAAAAAAGTGTTAAACGAATCAAAATATATTTGAGATTCTTCAAATAGCCACGCTTTACCTTGATGACAGCTTTGCACACTCTTGGCATTCTCTCAACCAGCTTCACCTGGAATGCTTTTCCAACAGTCTTGAAGGAGTTACCACATATGCTGAGCACTTGTTGGCTGCTTTTCCTTCACTCTGCCGTCTGATTCATCCCAAACCATCTCAATTGGGTTGAGGTCAGGTGATTGTGGAGGCCAGGTCATCTGATGCAGCACTCCATCACTCTCCTTCTTGTTAAAATAGCCATTACACAGCCTGGAGGTGTGTTGGGTCATTGTCCTGTTGAAAAACAAATGATAGTCCCACTAAGCCCAAACCAGATGGGATGGCGTATCGCTGCAGAATGCTGTGGTAGCCATGCTGGTTAAGTGTGCCTTGAATTCTAAATAAATCAGTGTCACCAGCAAAACACACCCACACCATAACACCTCCTCCTCCATGCTTTACGGTGGGAAATACACATGCAGAGATCATCCGTTCACCCACACCGTGTCTCACAAAGACACGGCGGTTGGAACCAAAAATCTCCAATTTGGACTCCAGACTAAAGGACAGATTTCCACTGGTCTAATGTCCATTGCTCGTGTTTCTTGGCCCAAGCAAGTCTCTTCTTATTGGTGTCCTTTAGTAGTGGTTTCTTTGCAGCAATTCGACCATGAAGGCCTGATTCACACAGTCTCCTCTGAACAGTTGATGTTGAGATGTGTCTGTTACTTGAACTCTGTGAAGCATTTATTTGGGCTGCAATTTCTGAGGCTGGTAACTCTAATGAACTTATATAATAATAATAATAATAATTGGTCATTTAGCAGACGCTCTTATCCAGAGCGACTTACAGGAGCAATTAGGGTTAAGTGCCTTGCTCAAGGGCACATCGACAGATTTTTCACCTAGTCAGCTCGGGGATTAGAACCAGCGACCTTTCGGTTACTGGCACAACGCTCTTAACCACTAAGCTACCTCTGCAGTAGAGGTAACTCTGGGTCTTCCATTCCTGTGGTGGTCCTCATGAGAGCCAGTTTCATCATAGCGCTTGATGGTTTTTGCGACTGAACTTGAAGAAACTTCTTTAAATTTTCCGGATTGACTGACCTTCATGTCTTAAAGTAATGATGGACTGTCGTTTCTCTTTGCTTATTTGGGCTGTTCTTGTCATAATATGGACTTGGTCTTTTACCAAATAGGGCTATCTTCTGTATACCAACCCTACCTTGTCACAACACAACTGATTGGCTCAAACGCATTAAGAAGGAAAGAAATTCCACAAATTAACTTTTAACAAGGCACACCTGTTAATTGAAATGCATTCCAGGTGACTACCTCATGAAGCTGGGTGAGAGAATGCCAAGAGTGTGCAAAGCTGTCATCAAGGCAAAGTGTGGCTATTTGAAGAATTTGTTTAACACTTTTTTTGGTTACTACATGATTCCATATGTGTTATTTCATAGTTTTGATGTCTTCACTATTATTCTACAATGTAAAAAAAAAAAAAAAAAAAAAACTTTGAATGAGTAGGTGTGTCCAAACTTTTGACTGGTACTGTATATATACTTACTTACTTTTGGTCATGTATTGTAAGTAAGTAAGTAAGTATGTATATACAGTACACTACATGTGTTTTTTCTTTATTTTATACAGCAAAGGTAATAACACAGTTACATGAACTAGCTTTCTACACCTTTACTCCACAACCAGTGCTGTTTTTAAGGCATACCAGTTCAAATACAGTGGACTTATGTCCTACAGAAGCCAGGAGGACTTCAGTGGAGATGTTGAGTTTCACTGTAAGGCCTGAGACGGTCTGGATAGTATCTTCGGTGTGGTTCTAGTAGTATTCATCCTCCAGGTCAGGTTGGTAAGGGCTTCGGAGGTAGGGTGGCAGATGAGGGGGCATAGGCCTCAAACCATAATCATCAAAAAGGCTGATGTGGTCCTTGATAAGATGAGGGTCAGAAATCAGCTCCAGGTTAGCAGTCTCCTCCCCCCTACCTCTGTTCCTTAGGGGTGCTGCCAGACCTCCACCAATCAGAAGGAAGATCAGGAGGACAGCCATCCAATCACGGGTGTTCATCAGAACCACTATTTTTAAACGTCAACAAAGATTAGTCTGATGGACTGATGTAGAATGAGTCTTGATGGACAACACTATAAAACCTATCGATGTAGAATGAGTCTTGATGGACAACACTATAAAACCTATCGATGTAGAATGAGTCTTGATGGACAACACTATAAAACCTATTGAAAAGCAAAAGGAAATGATATAACCACAAATACCTTTTTATGCCCCTTAGCACCTCCCCTTCAAGAGCACCTGTGGTTGTTTTGGAGTACCTGAAGCGCTCCTGCTACTTATTTCTTATTAAATTATAAAAAACCTAAATGCTAGATTGCTTAGCCAGTCAATAATGACAAGCTAGAGTTAATGAAAGTATTTAACCTTGTCGCATTCTATGATGTCATAATGAGGCATGCCATCACAAACCATTCTAAGGTTTCTTTGGATCAGTGACAGAACGTAGCCTACTGTCTGCATCCAATCAAAAGTTAGCAATAGTAACTCTCCAGTTTATGGACCTAAAAGCCTATGATAATAAGACTAACATGAGAATATCATGATGCCTTCTCTAAGATGCTCTTTAATGGACACCTTCTCTAAGATGCTCTTTAATGGACACCTTCTCTAAGATGCTCTTTAATGGACACCTTCTCTAAGATGCTCTTTAATGGACACTCAGTCAGAATCCTTCCCATAAACTGCCAGAAGAACATGTCCAACGACATTGTTATTGAATATCCCAAAGTCTAATGCAAAACATTCCACAATGCGTCTATGAATCTGAACAAGGCCATCCACCGCACATGTATTACATGTGAAATTAAAACCCCCAGAACTATCAGGTTTCAAAAACATTCAGGGGAGCACGTCCCATATAATGTTGTGGTTGCAGGCTCCGACTCAGAGCAGACACACACCGAGAGAGACGCACACACACATCCGCCCCGTTCCACCTCACCGTGCCACATTCCAGGCACTAAGCCTGCAGGTATCAATGATCACACTTAATTACATTTCATACCCAACAAAGATACAACAGCCCCTCATCCAAGACATTAACATTTGATTAACAGCCCAAGTATGATTGCTTTTTTAAAATGTAACTTCTATCGCAAATTGTGTTTTTATTGAATTTCAGGTTTCAAGTTCTTGGCTGCTATCCAAATTGTTTGTTGTTCATTTGGTATTCAAGTGTTCTCTCTTTCTCCCTCGTTGTGTTTGTAGTTACTGGGACACGGCGTATGACAGTGATGTAATGGACAACCGAGTGGGACTGAACCTATTATACGCTCAGGTGAGGGATCATAGGTCACACAGAGGTCATACTGGTTGTCTGTTGGCTTTTTCTTTCTTAATTTGGGGTAGATGGGTATTTTGAATGATCAAGCAGGTCTGAAGCTTAGGTTTGTGTTTAGGATTTCTGATTAAATCTCCTGTATACCTGAAACTGCTTCCTCTTAGGGCAAAAAAATGAAACCACAGAGCATTTTGGTCCTTTAAAAACCTGCTGGGAAACTATAAATGTGACTCTGGATGACAATGATGTTTGTTTCCAACATTAGGGCTGTTTTTCTAAAGTAGCTGAATCTGCTTTGTGTTTTGTTTCCTTGCCACGATACTAACGAGTATCATGATACTGGTATGGTCCCGGCCCTCCTTCCTTCCTGGTATGGTCCCGGCCCTCCTTCCTTCCTGGTATGGTCCCGGCCCTACTTCCTTCCTGGTATGGTCCCGGCCCTACTTCCTTACTGGTATGGTCCCGGCCCTACTTCCTTACTGGTATGGTCCCGGGCCTACTTCCTTCCTGGTATGGTCCCGGCCCTCCTTCCTTCCTGGTATGGTCCCGGCCCTACTTCCTTCCTGGTATGGTCCCGGCCCTCCTTCCTTCCTGGTATGGTCCCGGCCCTCCTTCCTTCCTGGTATGGTCCCGGCCCTCCTTCCTTCCTGGAATGGTCCCGGCCCTCCTTCCTTCCTGGTATGGTCCCGGCCCTCCTTCCTTCCTGGTATGGTCCCGGCCCTACTTCCTTCCTGGTATGGTCCCGGCCCTCCTTCCTTCCTGGTATGGTCCCGGCCCTCCTTCCTTCCTGGTATGGTCCCGGCCCTCCTTCCTTCCTGGAATGGTCCCGGCCCTCCTTCCTTCCTGGTATGGTCCCGGCCCTCCTTCCTTCCTGGTATGGTCCCGGCCCTACTTCCTTCCTGGTATGGTCCCGGCCCTACTTCCTTACTGGTATGGTCCCGGCCCTACTTCCTTACTGGTATGGTCCCGGGCCTACTTCCTTCCTGGTATGGTCCCGGCCCTCCTTCCTTCCTGGTATGGTCCCGGCCCTACTTCCTTCCTGGTATGGTCCCGGCCCTCCTTCCTTCCTGGTATGGTCCCGGCCCTCCTTCCTTCCTGGTATGGTCCCGGCCCTCCTTCCTTCCTGGTATGGTCCCGGCCCTCCTTCCTTCCTGGTATGGTCCCGACCCTCCTTCCTTCCTGGAATGGTCCCGGCCCTCCTTCCTTCCTGGAATGGTCCCGGCCCTACTTCCTTCCTGGTATGGTCCCGGCCCTACTTCCTTACTGTTATGGTCCCGGCCCTACTTCCTTCCTGGTATGGTCCCGGCCTTACTTCCTTCCTGGTATGGTCCCGGCCCTACTTCCTTACTGGTATGGTCCCGGCCCTACTTCCTTCCTTACTGGTATGGTCCCGGCCCTACTTCCTTCCTTACTGGTATGGTTCCGGCCCTACTTCCTTCCTTACTGGTATGGTTCCGGCCCTCCTTCCTTCCTGGTATGGTCCCGGCCCTCCTTCCTTCCTGGTATGGTCCCGGCCCTCCTTCCTTCCTTACTAGTATGGTCCCGGCCCTCCTTCCTTCCTTGTATGGTCCCGGCCCTCCTTCCTTCCTGGTATGGTCCCGGCCCTACTTCCTTCCTGGTATGGTCCCGGCCCTCCTTCCTTCCTGGTATGGTCCCGGCCCTCCTTCCTTCCTGGTATGGTCCCGGCCCTCCTTCCTTCCTGGTATGGTCCCGGCCCTCCTTCCTTACTGGTATGGTCCCGGCCCTACATCCTTCCTGGTATGGTCCCGGCCCTACTTCCTTACTGGTATGGTCCCGGCCCTACTTCCTTCCTGGTATGGTCCCGGCCCTCCTTCCTTCCTGGTATGGTCCCGGCCCTACTTCCTTCCTGGTATGGTCCCGGCCCTACTTCCTTACTGGTATAGTCCCTCCCGGCCCTACTTCCTTCCTTACTGGTATGGTCCCTCCCGGCCCTACTTCCTTCCTTACTGGTATGGTCCCTCCCGGCCCTACTTCCTTCCTTACTGGTATGGTCCCTCCCGGCCCTACTTCCTTCCTTACTGGTATGGTCCCTCCCGGCCCTACTTCCTTCCTTACTGGTATGGTCCCGGCCCTACTTCCTTCCTGGTATGGTCCCGGCCCTCCTTCCTTCCTGGAATGGTCCCGGCCCTACTTCCTTCCTGGTATGGTCCCGGCCCTACTTCCTTACTGGTATGGTCCCGGCCCTACTTCCTTCCTGGTATGGTCCCGTCCCTACTTCCTTACTAGTATGGTCCCGGCCCTACTTCCTTCCTTACTGGTATGGTCCCGGCCCTACTTCCTTCCTTCCTGGTATGGTCCCGGCCCTCCTTCCTTCCTTCCTGGTATGGTCCCGGCCCTCCTTCCTTCCTTCCTGATATGGTCCCGGCCCTCCTTCCTTCCTTCCTGGTATGGTCCCGGCCCTCCTTCCTTCCTTCCTGGTATGGTCCCGGCCCTCCTTCCTTCCTTCCTGGTATGGTCCCGGCCCTCCTTCCTTCCTGGTATGGTCCCGGCCCTCCTTCCTTCCTTCCTGGTATGGTCCCGGCCCTACTTCCTTACTGGTATGGTCCCGGCCCTACTTCCTTACTGGTATGGTCCCGGCCCTCCTTCCTTCCTTCCTGGTATGGTCCCGGCCCTACTTCCTTACTGGTATGGTCCCGGCCCTCCTTCCTTCCTTCCTGGTATGGTCCCGGCCCTACTTCCTTACTGGTATGGTCCCGGCCCTACTTCCTTACTGGTATGGTCCCAGCCCTCCTTCCTTCCTTCCTGGTATGGTCCCGGCCCTCCTTCCTTCCTTCCTGGTATGGTCCCGGCCCTCCTTCCTTACTGGTATGTCCCAAATGAAACCCTACTCCCTATATAGGGACCATAGGCCTCTTGTCGAAAGCAGTGGACTATATAGGGAATAGGGTGCCATTTGGAACACATCCCATGTCTTTTTATAGCAACACCCCATCACCCAGATACAGCAGCAACATGATGGTGTTTTCCTGAGCATTTCAGAGATGGTTGATCTGATCTGGCTGCTGTGTCAGCTCGGTGTGGGGGTCTAGCTAATGTTATGCGTCAAAGGATGCAATATTTTATCGGAAAGAGAGAATCGGCAAACGTGCGTTTGCATGCGCGTGTGTGTGTTTACCATTGTGTGCGACGTGTGTGTGCCATTGACTTGTATATGTGTGTATGCAGCTGCCAACTGTGTGTGTGAGTGTGTGTGTGTGTATGCAATTCTACTTGAACAAACAACAGTGGAATAGTTCGTTTTGGACTTAAAACTGAGGAACAGTTTTATGTAAGCCTCAACGAGGATGGTTTGGAGCAGAAAGATGAAACTTGTCTCTCTTCTCTCCCAAGACGGTGTCGGACATAGATGGAGGCTGGATACTCGTTAACAAGGACCAGCACAGACAGCTTAAGTCACTGCAGGAGAAAGGCTCCAAGAAGGAAGTAAGTAAGACTGTCTCCTAGAACTAGAGAGTGACAGTATTATAGTAGAAGAAGAGTTGAATGGGTTGGAGGCCTCTTCTACCCAAGCTGGTGGAGAGTGACAGTATTATAGTAGAAGAAGAGTTGAATGGGTTGGAGTCTAAATCTCCTGTATAGTTTTTATAAAAGTGGAGCGATGGTTTCCAATCAACTACATAGTAACTTTGTAGGTAGATGCACAATAAATATTTAACCAACTTATCTCCAGACACCCTTTAGAAAGATATTTTGGATTTTTAAAAAATGCACCTATTATAGAAAACAGGCTCTGTCGTAGCCGGCAGCGACCGGGAGACCCATGGGGGCGGCAGGGATGTAGCTCAGTTGGAAGAGCATGGCGTTTGCAA
Organism: Coregonus lavaretus; assembly: GCF_964263955.1. Taxonomy (NCBI): domain Eukaryota; kingdom Metazoa; phylum Chordata; class Actinopteri; order Salmoniformes; family Salmonidae; genus Coregonus; species Coregonus lavaretus. The sequence goes on from NW_028166159.1 coordinate 180,521, forward strand.
CGCCAGGGTTGTGGGTTCGCTTCCCACTGGGGGCCAGTATGAAAAATAAAATAATATATGCACTCACTAACTGTAAGTCGCTCTGGATAAGAGCGTCTGCTAAATGACTAAAATGTAAATGTAAAAGGTCATGGTGTAGCCGTTGTCAGACTTTTATATTTTTTGTGATTTTCTAGTGGGTCATGTCTTTCTACCCGTTTCTCCAGTTCATTCAGCTAGTTCATGTCTTTCTACCTGTTTCTCCAGTTCATTCAGCTAGTTCATGTCTTTCTACCTGTTTCTCCAGTTCATTCAGCTAGTTCATGTCTTTCTACCTGTTTCTCCAGTTCATTCAGCTAGTTCATGTCTTTCTACCTGTTTCTCCAGTTCATTCGGCTAGTTCATGTCTTTCTACCTGTTTCTCCAGTTCATTCGGCTAGTTCATGTCTTTCTACCTGTTTCTCCAGTTCATTCAGCTAGTTCATGTCTTTCTACCTGTTTCTCCAGTTCATTCGGCTAGTTCATGTCTTTCTACCTGTTTCTCCAGTTCATTCAGCTACGTTTTCTACCTGTTTCTCCAGTTCATTCGGCTAGTTCATGTCTTTCTACCTGTTTCTCCAGTTCATTCGGCTAGTTCATGTCTTTCTACCTGTTTCTCCAGTTCATTAGGCTAGTTCATGTCTTTCTACCTGTTTCTCCAGTTCATTTTTTTATTTTTTTTTCACCTTTATTTAACCAGGTAAGCCAGTTGAGAACAGGTTCTCATTTACAACTGCGACCTGGCCAAGATAAAGCAAAGTAGTGCAATAAAAACAACACAGAGTTACATATGGGGTAAAAAAAACATAAAGTCAGAAATACAACAGAAAATATATATACAGTGTGTGCAAATGTAGCAAGTTATGGAGGTAAGGCAATAAATAGGCTATAGTGCAGAATAATTACAATAGTATTAACACTGGAATGCTAGATGTGCAAGAGATTATGTGCAAATAGAGATACTGGGGTGCAAAAGAGCAAATTAAATAACAATATAGGGATGAGGTAGTTGGGTGGGCTAATTTCAGATGGGCTGTGTACAGGTGCAGTGATCAGTAAGGTGCTCTGACAACTGATGCTTAAAGTTATTGGGGGAGATAAGAGTCTCCAGCTTCAGAGATTTTTGCAATTCGTTCCAGTCATTGGCAGCAGAGAACTGGAAGGAATGGCGGCCAAAGGAGGTGTTGGCTTTGGGAATGACCAGTGAGATATACCTGCTGGAGCGCAGACTGCGGGTGGGTGCTGCTATGGTGACCAATGAGCTAAGATAAGGCGGGGATTTGCCTAGCAGTGATTTATAGATGGCCTGGAGCCAGTGGGTTTGACGACGAACATGTAGTGAGGACCAGCCAACAAGAGCGTACAGGTCACAGTGGTGGGTAGTGTATGGGGCTTTGGAGACAAAACGGATGGCACTGTGATAGACTACATCCAATTTGCTGAGTAGAGTGTTGGAGGCTATTTTGTAAATGACATCGCCGAAGTCAATGATCGGTAGGATAGTCAGTTTTACGAGGGCATGTTTGGCAGCATGAGTGAAGGAGGCTTTGTTGCGAAATAGGAAGCCGATTCTAGATTTAACTTTGGATTGGAGATTCTTTATGTGAGTCTGGAAGTTGAGTTTACAGTCTAACCAGACACCTAGATATTTGTAGTTGTCCACATACTCTAGGTCAGACCCGTCGAGAGTGGTGATTCTAGTCGGGTGGGCGGGTGCTAGCAGCGTTCGATTGAAAAGCATGCATTTAGTTTTACTAGTGTTTAAGAGCAGTTGAAGGCTACTGAAGGATTGTTGTATGGCATTGAAGCTCGTTTGGAGGTTTGTTAACACAGTGTCCAATGAAGGGCCAGATGTATACAAAATGGTGTCGTCTGCGTAGAGGTGGATCTGAGAGTCACCAGCAGCAAGAGCGACATCATTGATATACACGGAGAAAAGTGTCGGCCCAAGAATTGAACCCTGTGGCACCCCCATAGAGACTGCCATAGGTCCAGACAACAGGCCCTCCGATTTGACACACTGAACTCTATCTGAGAAGTAGTTGGTGAACCAGGCGAGGCAGTCATTTGAGAAACCAAGGCTATTTAGTCTGCCAATAAGAATGCGGTGGTTGACAGAGTCGAAAGCCTTGGCCAGGTCGATGAAGACGGCTGCACAGTACTGTCTATTATCAATCGCGGTTATAATATCGTCTAGGACCTTGAGCGTGGCTGAAGTGCACCCGTGACCAGCTCGGAAACCGGATTGGCTAGTTAATGTCTTTCTACCTGTTTCTCCAGTTCATTCAGCTAGTTCATGTCTTTCTACCTGTTTCTCCAGTTCATTCGGCTAGTTCATGTCTTTCTACCTGTTTCTCCAGTTCATTCAGCTAGTTCATGTCTTTCTACCTGTTTCTCCAGTTCATTCAGCTAGTTCATGTCTTTCTACCTGTTTCTCCAGTTCATTCAGCTAGTTCATGTCTTTCTACCTGTTTCTCCAGTTCATTCGGCTAGTTCATGTCTTTCTACCTGTTTCTCCAGTTCATTCGGCTAGTTCATGTCTTTCTACCTGTTTCTCCAGTTCATTCGGCTAGTTCATGTCTTTCTACCTGTTTCTCCAGTTCATTCAGCTAGTTCATGTCTTTCTACCTGTTTCTCCAGTTCATTCGGCTAGTTCATGTCTTTCTACCTGTTTCTCCAGTTCATTCAGCTAGTTCATGTCTTTCTACCTGTTTCTCCAGTTCATTCGGCTAGTTCATGTCTTTCTACCTGTTTCTCCAGTTCATTCAGCTAGTTCATGTCTTTCTACCTGTTTCTCCAGTTCATTCGGCTAGTTCATGTCTTTCTACCTGTTTCTCCAGTTCATTCAGCTACGTTTTCTACCTGTTTCTCCAGTTCATTCGGCTAGTTCATGTCTTTCTACCTGTTTCTCCAGTTCATTCGGCTAGTTCATGTCTTTCTACCTGTTTCTCCAGTTCATTCGGCTAGTTCATGTCTTTCTACCTGTTTCTCCAGTTCATTCAGCTAGTTCATGTCTTTCTACCTGTTTCTCCAGTTCATTTTGCTAGGTCAGACGCTGAAGTACTTCGGCTACATCAAGTTTGATCCGTGCGTGACAGACTTCCCGGAGAAGGGCTGTCACGTGATCGTCTCCGCGGGCAACAACGAGCTCAACTTCCAGGTCAAGCTGCCCAATGAACAGATGAAGGAGGGGAGCTTCAAGGTCACGCGCATGAGGTGCTGGCGGGTCACTTCTTCTGTAAGTAACCCACCCCAAATTAAGTTACTCTATTCTAATCTACTCTATTTTAAGGGTCCTCTGAACGCTGTATTAGGAGGAGGGTGAAGTTGTTCTCTACGGTCAGATTTACAAGGGGGGAGGGTTCTGCAGAGGGAACCAATTTCATCATTCGGGTTGGAATCCATCCAAATTATGACCGCATTGGCGTGAGCTTGACCTCTTCCGCTCTCCCCTCGCTCCCCCTCTCCTTTCTCCCCCATTCCCTTTCCCCTTCTCATTAACCCTCCGCAGCGTACCAGGCACATGCTTCTGTTCCTCTCCTCTGGGTAAACTGCTGAGCTCTACACCATCGCTCTTCATCAGGCTACTAACACTCACAACTCCAGAGATCCTTTATCGTATTTGTCTCCCATCCAGAGAGCTGTATGCTAATTCTACGGGTAGCAGGAAGGGACATGTAGGAGGAAAGAAATGTCATTGCTTGACTACAGTTTGAATGTCTTCTCCACACACCTCTATAAAGCACATCTATAAAGTACATTTTTACATTTTAGTCATTTTTAGCAGACGCACTTATCCAGAGCGACTTACAGTTAGTGAGTGCAATTTTTTTTTTTATACATGCAGTGCCTTCATGAAAGTTTTCACACTCCTTGACTTTAAAATGGATTAAATTGAGATTTTGTGTCACTGGCCTACACACAATACCCCATAATGTCAAAGTTGAATTATGTTTTTAGATATATTTAGAAATTAATTAATAATGAAAAGCTGAAATGTCTTTAGTCAATAAGTATTCAACCCCTTTGTTACGGCAAGCCTAAAGTTAATAACATAATGAGTTGCATGGACTCACTCTGTGTGCAATAATAGTGTTTAACATGATTTTTTAATGACTACCTCATCTCTGTACCCCACACATACAGTCATGTTCTGGGTATGCTTGTAATCGTTAAGGACTGGGGAATTCTTCAGGGAAAAAAATTAACGGAATGGAGCTAAGCACAGGCAAAATCCTAGAGGAAAACCTGGTTCAGTCTGCTTTCCACCAGACACTGAGACACGGAGATTAATTCACCTTTCAGCAGGACAATAACCTACAACACAAGGCCAAATCTACACTGGAGTTGCTTACCAAGAAGACAGTGAATGTTTCTGAGTGGCCGAGTTACAGTTTTAACTTAAATCTGATTGAAAATATATGGCAAGACCTGAAAATGGTTGTCTAGCAATAATCAACAACCAATTTAAACGATATTGAAGATTTTTAAAAATAATAATGGGCAAATATTGTACAATCCAGGTAGGGTTGGGCAGTATACAGATGTTCATATCGTCATACCATCCTTCTCTCATCCTGGGATGTACGGTATTACTGTCTTAGTACACAAGGGGGCGCCAAAGAAAGCAAAAAGCCCATTGGGGCGTCTGTTACCAGAATGCTAACAAAATTTGCACAAGTAATAGCGAATTTCCATGGAGGCTGCTAGCTAAATATGCTAATGAGTGCAAACAACTCTTTTTTGTTTGTTGTTGTTGCAAAGACAGGCAGTCCAGCTCAAAGTTCTACATATATAGGTAGGAGCTACCGAATGTCATGTTTGAATGATGTTGAATGTGAACGAGAGACAAATGAACAGTACTGGCTTTGGAGCAGCATGTGTACACTCTGTGTCTGTGTGAAGTCTGGAGTCACTAGGGCAACGGGCCTGCCTGCTCTGCTCGGAGTCGCTAGGGCAACGGGCCTGCCTGCTCTGCTCGGAGTCGCTAGGGCAACGGGCCTGCATGCTCTGCTCGGAGTCGCTAGGGCAACGGGCCTGCCTGCTCTGCTCGGAGTCGCTAGGGCAACGGGCCTGCCTGCTCTGCTCGGAGTCGCTAGGGCAACGGGCCTGCCTGCTCTGCTCGGAGTCGCTAGGGCAACGGGCCTGCCTGCTCTGCTCGGAGAAGACGGGGGGAGGAGCCAGAACAGAGAGGAGGAAACACACACAAGGAAATCAAAAGATAGCAGCATGAGGATAACTCATCCAAAAGGCTTTTACTTTTCAAACACGGCAGAAAAGCCAACACAATATGATGCACCGTAACTTAATTAATTCAGCCACTTCCTTGGATAACTAGCAAGTTAAACTTAGGGGTCGCACTAATCCACAATTCTTTTGTTTTTCACACTGGAAAAAATATATAAAACGCACAAGAAATATCATGAGGCGTTTTGTAAACTCGTATGTAAAATGTATTGTTTTTGTAATTTCTGCTCAGCATCAGACTCATTTTGTGTTTCAGTTGAACTTCTAAACTCAGATGAGAATTCACTAACTGTCATTCTATCAGCTGACCGTACTTTTCTCAGTGTAGCCAGCCGACTTTTCTCCCGGTAAAATGCAAGATTAACTTTAAGAAAAACATTAGAAAATGTAGCTGGCTACATTATTTCTATGATAAACTTTAGAAATATGATGGCCATGCATAGTTTTTTAGCAAAAAATACCTTTTTCATTGTAAACTCATTTAGCCAGCCTACTTGTGTGGCTGCCAGCCAAATAGCGTTGCACTTCTGTTGTCATCTGTTGAAAATGAAGTTATTTTCTGCTGAATGTGTTGCACTAATGTATTTTTCTGTGAACCAAAACTATAGTTGCATGTCCCTTATCACTCTATTGAAGAAAAAAACCACTGACTTTCAATATAAAACGCGACCCATGTCAACACACAGCAGGCTCCCACTTTCACCCGTTGTGCTGTTTACAAACAAACACGTGACTGGCTCAAACGTTCTGGGGAACTATGGTAAGCTTCATAATGTCAAATAATGTGACCGGTGAAAGAACGCAATCTGCTTCATCGACTAACATACTGCACAAGTTGACTGCAGGTATTTACTTAAAAAGGAGCTACAAATATTTTTTTTTTTAATGGTCTTGGAAAACCATCCCATGGCTATTTCCAAATACCCCGTTATACGATATACTGCCCAAGCCTAAATCCAGGTGTGCAAAGCTCTTAGAGACTTACCCAGAAAGACTCACAGCTGTAATCGCTGCCAAAGGTAATTCTAACATGTAATGACTCAGGGGTGTGAATACTTATGTAAATTAGATATTTCTGTACTTAATTTTCAATGAATGTGCAAACATTTCTAAAGACATGTTTTCACTTTGTCATAATGGGATACTGTGTGTAGATTGTGAGAAAAAAATTATGTTTAATCCATTTAGAATTCAGTCTGTACCACAACAATGTGGAATAAGTCAACGGGTATGAACACTTTCTGAAGGCATACAGTTGAAGTCGGAAGTTTACATACACCTTAGCCTAATACATTTAAACTCCGTTTCTCACTATTCCTGACATTTAATCCTTGTAAGAATTCCCTGTTTTAGGTCAATTAGGATCACCACTTTATTTTAAGAATGTGAAATGTCAGAATAATAGTAGAGAGAATGATTTATTTCAGCTTTTATTTCTTTCATCACATTCCCAGTGGGTCAGAAGTTTACATACACTCAATTTGTATTTGGTAGCATTGCCTTTAAATTGTTTAACTTGGGTCAAACGTTTCGGGTAGCCTTCCACAAGCTTCCCACAATAATTTTGGCCCATTCCTCCTGACAGAGCTGGTGTAACTGAGTCAGGTTTGTAGGCCTCCTTGCTCGCACACGCTTTTTCAGTTCTGCCCACAAATTTTCTATAGGATTGAGGTCAGGGCTTTGTGATGGCCACTCCAATACCTTGACTATGTTGTCCTTAAGCCATTTTGCCACAACTTTGGAAGTATGCTTGGGGTCATTGTCCATTTGGAAGACCCATTTGCGACCAAGCTTTAACTTCCTGACTGATGTCTTGAGATGTTGCTTCAATATATCCACATAATTTTCCTTCGTCATGATGCCATCCATTTTGTGAAGTGCACCAGTCCCTCCTGCAGCAAAGCACCCCCACAGCATGATGCTGCCACCCCCGTGCTTCACGGTTGGGATGGTGTTCTTCGGCTTGCAAGCCACCCCCTTTTTCCTCCAAACATAATGATGGTCATTATGGCCAAACAGTTCTATTTTTGTTTCATCAGACCAGAGGACATTTCTCCAAAAAGTACGATCTTTGTCCCCATGTGCAGTTGCAAACCATAGTCTGGCTTTTTTATGGTGGTTTTGGAGCAGTGGCTTCTTCCTTGCTGAGCGGCCTTTCAGGTTATGTCGACATAGGACTCATTTTACTGTGGATATAAATACTTTTGTACCTGTTTCCTCCAGCATCTTCACAAGGTCCTTTGCTGTTGTTCTGGGATTTATTTGCACTTTTCGCACCAAAGTACGTTCATCTCTAGGAGACAGAACGCATCTCCTCCGTGAGCGGTATGACGGCTGCGTGGTCCCATGGTGTTTATACTTGCGTACTATTGTTTGTACAGATGAACGTGGTACCTTCAGGCGTTTGGAAATTGCTCCCAAGGATGAACCAGACTTGTGGAGGTCTACAATAATTTTTCTGAGGTCTTGACTGATTTCTTTTCATTTTCCCATGATGTCAAGCAAAGAGCCACTGAGTTTGAAGGTAGGCCTTGAAATACATCCACAGGTACACCTCCAATTGACTCAAATGATGTCAATTAGCCTATCAGAAGCTTCTAAAGCCATGACATCATTTTCTGGAATTTTCCAAGCTGTTTAAAGGTACAGTCAACTTAGTGTATGTAAACTTGTATATGATACAGTGAATTATAAGTGAAATAATCTGTCTGTAAACAATTGTTGGAAAAATTGCTTGTGTCATGCACAAAGTAGATGTCCTAACCGACTTGCCAAAACTATAGTTTGTTAAAAAGAAATTCGTGGAGTGGTTGAAAAACAAGTTTTAATGACTCCAACCTAAGTGTATGTAAACTTCCGACTTCAACTGTACTTCTCTTAAAAGCTGAGAATAGCATGACATCCTTTCTTGGGACCCTAACCTCTGCAGTAGCATTCAGTACCAATGTACACTATACAGTGGGGAAAAAAAGTATTTAGTCAGCCACCAATTGTGCAAGTTCTCCCACTTAAAAAGATGAGAGAGGCCTGTAATTTTCATCATAGGTACACGTCAACTATGACAGACAAAATTAGAATTTTCTTCTCCAGAAAATCACATTGTAGGATTTTTAATGAATTTATTTGCAAATTATGGTGGAAAATAAGTATTTGGTCAAAATAACAAAAGTTTCTCAATACTTTGTTATATACCCTTTGTTGGCAACGACACAGGTCAAACGTTTTATGTAAGTCTTCACAAGGTTTTCACACACTGTTGCTGGTATTTTGGCCCATTCCTCCATGCATATCTCCTCTAGAGCAGTGATGTTTTGGGGCTGTCGCTGGGCAACACGGACTTTCAACTCCCTCCAAAGATTTTCTATGGGGTTGAGATCTGGAGACTGGCTATGCCACTCCAGGACCTTGAAATGCTTCTTACGAAGCCACTCCTTCGTAGCCCGGGCGGTGTGTTTGGGATCATTGTCATGCTGAAAGACCCAGCCACGTTTCATCTTCAATGCCCTTGCTGATGGAAGGAGGTTTTCACTCAAAATCTCACGATACATGGCCCCATTCATTCTTTCCTTTACACGGATCAGTCGTCCTGGTCCCTTTGCAGAAAAACAGCCCCAAAGCATGATGTTTCCACCCCCATGCTTCACAGTAGGTATGGTGTTCTTTGGATGCAACTCAGCATTCTTTGTCCTCCAAACACAACGAGTTGAGTTTTTACCAAAAAGTTATATTTTGGTTTCATCTGACCATATGACATTCTCCCAATCCTCTTCTGGATCATCCAAATGCACTCTAGCAAACTTCAGACGGGCCTGGACATGTACTGGCTTAAGCAGGGGGACACGTCTGGCACTGCAGGATTTGAGTCCCTGGCGGCGTAGTGTGTTACTGATGGTAGGCTTTGTTACTTTGGTCCCAGCTCTCTGCAGGTCATTCACTAGGTCCCCCCGTGTGGTTCTGGGATTTTTGCTCACCGTTCTTGTGATCATTTTGACCCCACGGGGTGAGATCTTGCGTGGAGCCCCAGATCGAGGGAGATTATCAGTGGTCTTGTATGTCTTCCATTTCCTAATAATTGCTCCCACAGTTGATTTCTTCAAACCAAGCTGCTTACCTATTGCAGATTCAGTCTTCCCAGCCTGGTGCAGGTCTACAATTTTGTTTCTGGTGTCCTTTGACAGCTCTTTGGTCTTGGCCATAGTGGAGTTAGGAGTGTGACTGTTTGAGGTTGTGGACAGGTGTCTTTTATACTGATAACAAGTTCAAACAGGTGCCATTAATACAGGTAACGAGTGGAGGACAGAGGAGCCTCTTAAAGAAGAAGTTACAGGCCTGTGAGAGCCAGAAATCTTGCTTGTTTGTAGGTGACCAAATACTTATTTTCCACCATAATTTGCAAATAAATTCATAAAAAATCCTACAATGTGATTTTCTGGAGAAAAAAAATCTCAATTTGTCTGTCATAGTTGACGTGTACCTATGATGAAAATTACAGGCCTCTCTCATCTTTTTAAGTGGGAGAACTTGCACAATTGGTGGCTGACTAAATACTTTTTTCCCCCACTGTATATACAAAAGTATGTGGATACCCCTTCAAATTAGTGGATACGGCTAATTTAGCCACACCCTTTGCTGACAGGTGTATAAAATCGAGCACACAGCCATGCAATCTCCATACATTTACATTTTTAGTCATTTAGCAGACGCTCTTATCCAGAGCGACTTACAGGAGCAATTAGGGTTAAGTGCCTTGCTCAAGGACAAACACTGGCAGAATGGCCTTACTGAAGAGCTCAGTGATTTCAATGTGGCACCGTCATAGGATGCCACCTTTCCAACAAGTCCGTTCGTCAAATTTTTGCCCTGCTAGAGCTGCCCCGGTCAACTGTAAGTGTCCTCAGGGATCCACCCCCCCCCCCACCCCCCCACCCCACCCCCTCCCCACCCCCACCACTACACTCCTGAGTGGCGCAGTGGTCTAAGGCACTGCATCGCAGTGCTAACTGTGCCACTAGAGATCCTGGTTCGAATCCAGGCTCTGTCGCAGCCGGCCGCGACCGGGAGACTCATGGGCGGCGCACAATTGGCCCAGCGTCGTCCAGGGTAGGGGAGGGAATGGCCGGCAGGGATGTAGCTCAGTTGATAGAGCATGGCGTTTGCAACGCCAGGGTTGTGGGTTCGATTCCCACGGGGGGCCAGTATAAAAAGATATGTATTCACTAACTGTAAGTCGCTCTGGATAAGAGCGTCTGCTAAATGACGTAAATGTAAATGTAAATGTACACGGACCAGTAGCTAACTCTACTACTAAACTCCCCTTCAGGGATCTCTTGTTCCATCTCGTTACCCAGGGGGCTTGAGGAGGAAGTGGAAACACTGTGTTTCCAGAAGGAGACCCATATAAACAGTGGGGTTAGTGAGCTAGCACAGCAGGGATGAGAGCCGTTGCATATCTGTCCCAACGACCCAATGCAGACTGGAGGGCCCTTAAGGACAGACTGACTGCTAATGGGAGACGAGTCCCCGTCTCAAGGGAAATGTGTATGATGCAACATCCTGCTAACAAGGGGTTGATAATGAAGGGGGTTTTGGAGGAGAGGAGTGTCCCAAATCGCACCCTATTCCCTAAATAGTAAACTACTTTTGACCAGGGCCTTATGGAGGGAATAGGTCCTAGTCTTTAGGGATTATTAGCCTGCTCACAGCTATATCCTCTGTCCTGTAGCTAACATTAGATTCTCTATAGTGTAGGAGTTCATTAGCTGCACAGACTGCTTGAGTTGGGGGGGTGGTGGTGTCCATAGTAACACCACCAGTAACCATAGTAACCCTGTCCTCTCCCAACCACAGCAGGTCCCAGTAGCGAACGGCACATCCTCCCCAACCCCGGCCCCCTGCTCCTCAGCCAAGTGTGAGGTGAAGTTGGAGCTGGCCTTCGAGTATCTGATGAGCAAAGACCGCCTCCAGTGGGTCACCATCACCAGCCCACAGGTCAGAGGTTAGGGTTTAGAGGTCAGGGGTCAGGGCAGGGGCAATCTGGAGTCACCAAGAGGGGATAGGAGTTTGTGACCTCCCCTGCTAATGAATGAAATATCTAGAGTTAGAGTGGTGTGTGTGTGTGTGTGTGTGTGTGTCTAATGCCTGGTCTGTGTTTTCAGGCGATCATGATGAGCATCTGTCTTCAGTCGATGGTCGATGAGCTGATGGTGAAGAAGTCAGGAGGCAGCATCAAGAAGGTGATGGGACAGATACAACAACTGGCCTTAACTAGTCTGCCACGTTCTGACTTCCTGTATTAATTATGTCTTGTTCAGATGCTGAGGAAACGTCACAATGGCTCCCTACATCGGTCTGAAAGTCAGCAAGCTGTGAAATCCCCCCCTCTACTGGTGAGAACAGGGAAATCATGCCACTATGATTATGCCGGAGAACACATTTAGCCGTTTGAATGGAAAGGTCTTCTAGTTGTTTGACCATGTTTGTGACCTGCCTCTCCCCTGCAGGACTCTCCTGACCCAAACCGAGACCAGATTGTCAAACTCTCAGTGAGTAACATTTCTGCTTTGATCTAAATCACAGGATCTCCGTGGTTGAGTCTCTGATTTAGGTGGTTTGGGGTCGATGTGGAAATGTGACTGTTGCTCTATCAATACCTCTCTCTCTCTCTCTCTCTCTCTCTCTCTCTCTCTCTCTCTGTCTCTCTGTCTCTCTGTCTCTCTGTCTCTCTCTCTCTCTGTCTCTCTGTCTCTCTCTCTCTCTCTCTCTCTCAGACTAAGCTGAGCTCTGTGTCTCTCAGAGGGATCAGTGCCTCCAACTCAGCCAATGACATCAGCGGCAACGATTTCCATGGCAACTACGCCTTCGAGGGGATCGGGGACGACGACCTGTAATATTCCCCCTCCCTCCCCCCCACCCCTCCCCCTCCCCCAC
>NW_028166158.1:0-39888 GCF_964263955.1 Coregonus lavaretus
CATTACAGTACTCTACTACAGCATACTGTGACAACTACAGACTAAAACAAACACGTGAGGTGATCAGAAAGACCTTCAAAATGTCAGTTAGTAAAATATTAAGGAACCCAAGACTTAAAAGAACCCACCGTTAAATACTGTGTCTGTTAATGATGACCTTTTATTACTCAGTGGAGGCAGCTGAGGGGAGAACGGCTCATAATAATACCACGAGCCCGTCCTCCCCAATTAAGGTGCCACCAACCTCCTGTGGTGTGGCTAGGTGTCTAGTCCTACTCACTAGGTGTCTAGTCCTACTCACTAGGTGTCTAGTCCTACTCACTAGGTGTCTAGTCCTACTCACTAGGTGTCTAGTCCTACTCACTAGGTGTCTAGTCCTACTCACTAGGTGTCTAGTCCTACACACTAGGTGTCTAGTCTACTAGTGTAGTCCTACTCACTAGGTGTCTAGTCCTACTCACTAGGTGTCTAGTTCTACTCACTAGTTGTCTAGTCCTACCTCACTAGTTGTCTAGTCCTACTCACTAGGTGTCTAGTCCTACTCACTAGGTGTCTAGTCCTACTCACTAGGTGTCTAGTCCTACTCACTAGTTGTCTAGTCCTACTCACTAGGTGTCTAGTCCTACTCACTAGGTGTCTAGTCCTACTCACTAGTTGTCTAGTCCTACTCACTAGGTGTCTAGTCCTACTCACTAGGTGTCTAGTCCTACTCACTAGGTGTCTAGTCCTACTCACTAGGTGTCTAGTCCTACTCACTAGTGTCTAGTCCGACTCACTAGGTGTCTAGTCCTACTCACTAGGTGTCTAGTCCTACTCACTAGGTGTCTAGTCCTACTCACTAGGTGTCTAGTCCTACTCACTAGTTGTCTAGTCCTACTCACTAGTTGTGTCTAGTCCTACTCACTAGTTGTGTCTAGTCCTACTCACTAGTTGTCTAGTCCTACTCACTAGTTGTGTCTAGTCCTACTCACTAGTTGTGTCTAGTCCTACTCACTAGTTGTGTCTAGTCCTACTCACTAGTTGTGTCTAGTCCTACTCACTAGTTGTGTCTAGTCCTACTCACTAGTTGTGTCTAGTCCTACTCACTAGTTGTGTCTAGTCCTACTCACTAGTTGTGTCTAGTCCTACTCACTAGTTGTGTCTAGTCCTACTCACTAGTTGTGTGTATTATTTCCACAGTCAGTCACTAGGGGTGTAACGATTCGTTTTAACAACGATTCGATTTGTATCACGATTCGTGGTTGTCGATACGATTCAAGGACGATATTGGTTCATTTAGAACGATACGATCCGAAACGATTCAGTGACTTGAAATCGATTCAGTAACCTTTTAGCCAAAAATTCAACCAGTGTGACTGAAATAAATACCTGGATACTGGACAGTGCAGGTGAAGTTTCCTAGATTCCTGTTTCTTGTAAGGACCGCAATGGTGGCTTGATAATTTCTCGCTCGTCGGCTTCTCCTCTGTCGTCCGCCATGCTATGTTTTGTTGTCTTTGCGCCTTTGCGCTGCTGCTGGCGCGGGGCGATGACGTCACGGATAGGCAGACTGAATCGAGTAATGTTTAAAGCCTTTATCATTAAAAGTGCTAAGAAAAAACATCCATATAAAGTCTGACGTGCTTAAATCCAATGGGTTATTTCCTAGTATCGATACAATCGATTTGTTACATTTTAAAACTATGTTAGATTAATATATGTATATGTTGTCCAAAAGACCAACTCGCCGAGCACAGATCGATGTAGTTGGATCATAGGAATATAAATCGATACATCGATGTAGTAGATGGATCGTTACACCCCTATCAGTCACCATATTATAGAACAGCGTTTCTCAATCCTAGTCCTATAGGGAATTGGGCTGGTAATTGCCAGGCACCTCACGATACGATATTATCACCATACTTGGGTATCTATTGCTATGCTCGTGATTCTATATGTATTGGGATTCGATGTTCCACCATATGGTCTGCTGCAGAGGGACTAGAGAGCGCCGTGAGAAAACTAGTTGTGATCAGGTCATGGAAATAACAATGCTGAAAACAAACTGTCTCCCTATTTAAAAAGAAGATGGAGAACACACTACGGAGGGAAAAAATACTGGCGTTTTAGTGCAGGTAGAGCCAACTACCGCAAAAAATAATATTGCGATATTGTCAAATCGTTACATTACGACATATCGTCAAAAATAATATCCCCGACGTCAAACTATATCGATTCCCCCTCCCATCACATTTTGGTGTTCGCCCTATTACTCAAACACTCGATCAAACGAATCAACGTTATCATCATCATCATCATCAAGCCTTTCATTTCAAATCAGGTGCGTTAGTGATAGGACAAAAAAAAAATAAACAACGTGGGTCCCCACCAGGACATAGAGCGCCATAGAGCTAGCTAATGCAGAGACGGACAGGTAACGTGGTAGGCTGGGTGTCAAACGTGTGCAGATCAGGAGGCTGTATGTAGCCTGGTGTCCCAGATTAAGAGGGTTGATCTAGGATCAGTTCAGCCTTTTAGATCACAATGAATAAGATTGCATGGAGAGGGGGGGGGACCTGATAAGATTGCATGGAGAGAGGGGGGGGGACCTGATAAGATTGCATGGAGAGGGGGGGGGGGGGGGGCCTAATCCTGGATCAGCACGCCTACTCTGACACGCTTGACGCATACCGCCACAGATTTGACAGTAGTAGTTGTGTATGTTTTGTTTGGCTCTTGCCAGGCAGTCGTTGTAAATAAGAATTAGTTGATAATTGACCTGCCTGGTAAAATAAATAAATAAAAATACAGCTGAAACAGGCAGACAGGAGGGGACAGAGAGAGAGAGAGAGAGAGAGAGAGAGAGAGAGAGAGAGAGAGAGAGAGAGAGAGAGAGAGAGAGAGAGAGACAGAGAGAGAGACAGAGAGAGAGAGAGAGAGAGAGAGAGACAGAGGGAGAGGGAGAGGAGAGAGAGAGACAGAGGGAGAGGGAGAGGACAGAGAGAGACAGAGAGAGAGACAGACGGAGAGGACAGAGAGAGACAGAGAGAGATGGGACAGAGAAGAGAGGGGACAGAGACAGAGAGGCCAGAGACAGAGAGGCCAGAGAAGGAGAGGGGACAGAGACAGAGAGGGGACAGAGAGGGAACAGAGACAGAGAGGGGACAGAGACAGAGAGGGGACAGAGACAGGGACTGCTGCCCTAGAAGGGAAGTAACCAAATGTAGCCTAAACATTCTGATGCTTTCATATAGACTACAGTAGATATGTAGGAAGTTATGCTACAGACAAAGCAAAAGGTGTACTGGTATGTTGTTGTTGTTGTTGTTGTTGTTGTTGTTGGGCACAAAGAATAAAACCCACACAGGGCCCAGGCAATAACTAACACACTACTGTTACTGTGTCAGTGACCACCGGAGTTAGAAACACACTTCTGATCTGCATATTTACTGTGTGTATTCCAGCGGTCTCCAACCTTTTCTAGCATGAGAGCTACTTATTTTTTTATAGTTTTCAATTATTCTCCTCTCCTCTGCAACTCTTCCCCTGGTCCTTAGAGAAAGTAGTGCACTATGTTGTCAACTCTTCCCCTGGTCCTTAGAGAAAGTAGTGCACTATGTTGTCAACTCTTCCCCTGGTCCTTAGAGAAAGTAGTGCACTATGTTGTCAACTCTTCCCCTGGTCCTTAGAGAAAGTAGTGCACTATGTTGTCAACTCTTCCCCTGGTCCTTAGAGAAAGTAGTGCACTATGTTGTCAACTCTTCCCCTGGTCCTTAGTGTACAAGAGAAAGTAGTGCTGTATGTTTTCTGTCAACATACCTGGTAAAATAATGGTTAATAAACAACTCTAAAATCTGTGATTTTTTCCCCCACCTTCCCAAATATTTTCTCAAATGATGTTGTTTCCACATCTGCAGGTGGCAGTAAAATCACCAACCTTGGCTTCATACCTGTTCAAACAACACACTCCAGGTGGCAGTATGCACCCTTTCACTTGGTTTATCAACTCATAGAAGTAGTTGGAGAAGAAAAGTGACTGCTTCAAAATGGAGATGACCTCAAAAAATGGCGCTGCCTGTGCACTCACAGACACCATAATGGGACAGATACAAAGAAGAGTCCTCTATCATTCTCTATGGTGCCGCCCTCTTTTAGCCTGCATGACGATTCGTTTCCTTTATCACAGGATTGTGTCAGAAAAAGTGGGTCTGTAGAAGATACAGGCACTGCCTTTTTTTTTTACAAGGAGCACGTGTGCGCCTAAGTTGGAAAATGTAGGGGCACACAAAGAAATGTAGGAGCACACAAAGAAATGTAGGAGCACACAAAGAAATGTAGGAGCACACAAAGAAATGTAGGAGCACACAAAGAAATGTAGGAGCACACAAAGAAATGTAAGAGCACACAAATAAATGTAGGAGCACACAAATAAATGTAGGAGCACACAAATAAATGTAGGAGCACACAAATAAATGTAGGAGCACACAAATAAATGTAGGAGCACACAAATAAATGTAGGAGCACACAAAGAAATGTAGGAGCACACAAAGAAATGTAGGAGCACATAAAGAAATGTAGGAGCACACAGAGAAATGTAGGAGCACACAAATAAATGTAGGAGCACACAAAGAAATGTAGGAGCACACAAAGAAATGTAGGAGCACACAAAGAAATGTAGGAGCACACAAAGAAATGTAGGAGCACATAAAGAAATGTAGGAGCACACAAAGAAATGTAGGAGCACACAAAGAAATGTAGGAGCACACAAAGAAATGTAGGAGCACACAAAGAAATGTAGGAGCACACAAAGAAATGTAGGAGCACACAAAGAAATGTAGGAGCACACAAATAAATGTAGGAGCACACAAATAAATGTAGGAGCACACAAATAAATGTAGGAGCACACAAATAAATGTAGGAGCACACAAATAAATGTAGGAGTACACAAATAAATGTAGGAGCACACAAAGAAATGTAGGAGCACACAAAGAAATGTAGGAGCACACAAAGAAATGTAGGAGCACACAAAGAAATGTAGGAGCACACAAATAAATGTAGGAGCACAATGACAAATATTTGAGGTAATAAAGCTAGAGCCCTTAATTCTTCTAGGCGTAATGGTGCTCCTAAATAAACAAATCCAGGTCACACAGAAAAATATTTATGCAAGTAAAATGGTAGCCCTGAGACATGTCCTCGATTTGATTTGATTTGATTTGGACAGAGCTTCCGCCAGAGGTTAGCCAAGAAGAGGAGGGGCCAAAAACACAACACACAGGTTCAGTCAACCTGCCTAATGCTTTGTCATCAACGTACAAATACACCATGTGCAGCCTAGCAGCCATCTTAAGTTATGCTTGGTGTAATAACAACTAGGCCTATTTCATTCATCAAGTCAGACGTGAACAAAGCATTAGGTGGCATTGCTTGAATCTATAGTACACACAAAACACACAGTGACAGTGTTGTTCTTCTCACCCTGGTAATTGTGGAACTCCCTACCTTCTCATCTAAGCGCCACTGTAGCTTAGCAACCTGGACACAGATGGAGGGGGGGTGGGAGGGTGAAAACCGACAGACAGAAAACAAAAAAAAAGACAATGTGTAACTGAATCAAGACAGGTTGCAAAAGACAGTGATATGGGGAAGTCAGTAACCTGGTCCCAGATCTGTTAGTTCTCTTCATGGGCTACGGAATGTAGTGATATGGGGAAGTCAGTAACCTGGTCCCAGATCTGTTAGTTCTCTTGCTAACTCCATTGACACTCAGGCTAGGCAATCAAAGTTTTAAACAATGATATACAGTACCAGTCAAAAGTTTGGACACACCTATTCATTCAAGGAGAGAAACTGCAGTCCATCATTACTTTAAGACATGAAGGTCAGTCAATACGGAAAATGTCAAGAACTCTGAAAGTTTCTTCAAGTGCAGTCGCAAAAACCATCAAGCGCTATGATGAAACTGGCTCTCATGAGGACCGCCACAGTAAAAGAAGACCCAGAGTTCAAATAAATAAAGACATTTTAGGCAAAAACTGGCAGAGGCAACCAAGTTTTTGGCTAAAATGTCCTGGTACTGGGTAAAATTCATAATGCCGTTGACCTTAACAAGGGCCCCAAGGACCAGTGGAAGCACATTACAGTAGGTATGGGGGTTATTTTCTGCTCATGCATTCTCATTTTGATGCCAAACCCACCATTGGTATGCATGGCCAAAGAGCTCCATTTTCATGTCATCCAACAAATGTAAAATGCCTGGAGTTTCCCTAAACGGCATTGGCTCTTGGATTGGAACCTGTGCTTTGGTCAGATGACTTGAAAATAAAAAGCTCTTTGGCCATGCCTGACCAGTGGTGGGTTTGGCGTGAGCAGAACAGAACCCCGTACCTACTGTAAAATATGCTGGTGGATCTTTGATGTTATGGGGCTTTGATGTTACTGGTCCTGGGGCCTTTGTTAAGGTCAACAGCATCATGAACTTTACCCAGTACCAGGACATTTGAGCCCAAAACTGAAACCGTGATATACTGTAATGTTCTGTAGCTTTGTGGACTGGGCCCCCATTGGTAGAAGGATCCTCCATCCATCTACAAATTAAATAATCTATTGCAGATCTTCACTATCAGGGGCCGCATTAGCTTTCAGAAATCTGCATTTTCAAAATGCAGACCATTAAAAAAAATCTCTGTGTTTTAAACCATTTCACCTGCGTTTTACACTGAACAACAATATAAAAGCAACATGTCAAGTGTTGGTCTCATGTTTCATGAGCTGAAATAAAAAGATCCCAGAAATGTTCCATACGCACAAAAAGCTTATTTCTCTCAAAATGTGCACAAATTTGTTTACACCCCCGTTAGTCAGCATTTCCACTTTGCCAAGATAAATGTTCATTTCTCTACCATATGCCACCGCCAACGTCATTTTAGAGAATTTGGCAGTACATCCAACCGGCCTCACAACCGCAGACCATGTAACCACGCCAGCCCAGGACCTCCACATCCGGCTTCTTCACCTGCGGGATCGTCTGAGGGGGCGGGGGGGGAAACTCATTCTGATTGGCTGGGCCTGGCTCCCCAGTGGGTGAGCCTATGCCCTCCCTGGCCCACCAATGGCTGCGCCACTGCCCAGTCATGTGAAATCCATAGATAAGGGCCTAATTAATTCATTTCAATTGACTGATTTCCTCCTATCTCAGTAACTCAGTAAAATCTTTGAAATTGTTACATGTTGCATTTATATTTTTGTTCAGTATATTATATTGAAAGTCAACAGTGGTGTTTTGTGATAAGGGGCGTGCAACTATAGATTTTCGTCACACAAAATACATTGCAACACATTTGGCCGAAAATCATTTTCATCAGATGGCAGACGTGCAACGCCATTTGGCTAGCAGCCACACAATCAAATTAGCTTATAATGAAAAAGCAAGGTATTTTTAGTTTTTTTTAATGATGGATGGCCATCATATTTCTAATGTTTATCATAGAAAGAATGTAGCCAGCTACATTTCCTAATGTTTTGCTTGAAGTTAATCTTGCATTTTAACTTGCTACCGGAGAAAAACTATGCCAGAGGAAAGTACCAGAGAAAAGTAGCCTAAACATCAGTCCGAGTCTGTTTGGTGATCCAACGAGGAGAGCAAAGATATTTAAGTGCAACTGAAGCACGAAATCAGTCCTTTTACATTCATGATTTGGAGCGAATCCTGACTGAAGCCGAGCAGAATTTACAATAAGAAGCATTTTAAATCTGCGTTTACAAAACACAGCAAGATTTTTTTTCTGCATTTTATCTTTCCTTTTCTGTGTGAAAAACAAAGAATCCTGCGTTAATGCGACCAAGAGGCAAAGTCCCGTCTATTTCTATTTTATTATTTGTTGATTTTAAGCCTAACCCTAACCACACTGCTAACCTTATCCCTAACCCTAACCACACTGCTAACCTTATCCCTAACCCTAACCACACTGCTAACCTTATCCCTAACCACACTGCTAACCTTATGCCTAACCCTAACCACACTGCTAACCTTATGCCTAACCCTAAACACACTGCTAACCTTATCCCTAATCCTAAACACACTGCTAACCTTGTCCCTAACCCTAAACACACTGCTAACCTTATCCCTAACCCTAAACACACTGCTAACCTTAACCCTAACCCTAAACACACTGCTAACCTTGTCCCTAACCCTAAACACACTGCTAACCTTATCCCTAACCCTAAACACACTGCTAACCTTAACCCTAACCCTAAACACACTGCTAACCTTGTCCCTAACCCTAAACACACTGCTAACCTTATCCCTAACCACACTGCTAACCGTATCCCTAACCCTAAACACACTGCTAACCTTATGCCTAACCCTAAACACACTGCTAACCTTATCCCTAACCCTAAACACACTGCTAACCTTATCCCTAACCCTAACCAAAAAGCTCATTTTTGTTTTTTTATAATTTTGTACAATATAGACCATTTTGATTTTGCAGCTTGGACTTTATGGTGGGAACACTATGCCTTTCTCTCTCTGGACAGGTGGGGGAAGCCGTAAATTTGGCACCTGTATTCTGGTCAATGTCCAGTCCACCTCTCTGTAACAGTAGCATACTCCTGCTGAGACACACACACACACACACACACACACACACACACAATTGCATTATCATTGTGCTACAGTTTCCACTAAACATTTACATTTACATTTTAGTCATTTAGCAGACGCTCTTATCCAGAGCGACTTACAGTTAGTGAGTGCATACATTTTTTCATACTGGCCCCCTGTGGGAATCGAACCCACAACCCTGGCGTTGCAAACGCCATGCTCTACCAACTGAGCTACATCCCTGCCGGCCATTTCCTCCCCTACCCTGGACGACGCTGGGCCAATTGTGCGCCGCCCCATGGGTCTCCCGGTCGCGGCCGGCTACGACAGAGCCTGGATTCGAACCAGGATCTCTAGTGGCACAGCTAGCACTGCACACTGGCCCGTATTGTCTCATCTCTCTGTGGTGTGTTGTGTTGTGTTGTGTTGGTGTGTTGTGTGTGTTGTGTGTTGTGTGTTGTGTTGTGTTGGTGTGTTGTGTTGGTGTGTTGTGTTGGTGTGTTGTGTTGGTGTGGTGGTGTGTTGTGTTGGTGTGGTGTGTTGTGTGTGTTGTGTTGTGTTGGTGTGTTGTGTTGGTGTGTTGTGTTGGTGTGTTGTGTTGGTGTGTTGGTGTCGTGTGTTGATGTGGTGTGTTGTGTTGTGTTGGTGTGTTGTGTTGGTGTGGTGTGTTGGTGTGGTGTGTTGTGTGTGTTGTGTTGGTGTGTTGTGTGTGTTGTGTTGGTGTGGTGTGTTGTGTGTGTTGTGTTGTGTTGAGTTGGTGTGTTGTGTTGGTGTGTTGTGTTGGTGTGTTGGTGTGGTGTGTTGTGTTGTGTTGGTGTGTTGTGTTGGTGTGTTGTGTTGGTGTGTTGGTGTGGTGGTGTGTTGTGTTGGTGTGTTGGTGTCGTGTGTTGATGTGGTGTGTTGTGTTGTGTTGGTGTGTTGTGTTGGTGTGTTGTGTTGGTGTGGTGTGTTGGTGTGGTGTGTTGTGTGTGTTGTGTTGGTGTGTTGTGTTGGTGTGGTGTGTTGGTGTGGTGTGTTGGTGTGGTGTGTTGTGTGTGTTGTGATGGTGTGTTGTGTTGGTGTGTTGGTGTGGTGTGTGTTGTGTTGGTGTGTTGTGTGTGTTGTGTTGGTGTGTTGTGTTGGTGTGTTGTGTGTGTTGTGTTGTGGTGTGGTGTGTTGGTGTGGTGTGTTGTTGTGTTGGTGTGTTGTGATGGTGTGGTGTGATGTGGTGTGTTGGTGTGTTGTGTTGGTGTGGTGTGATGGTGTGGTGTGTTGGTGTGTTGTGTTGGTGTGGTGTGATGTGATGTGGTGTGTTGGTGTGGTGTGATGGTGTGTTGTGTTGGTGTGGTGTGATGGTGTGGTGTGGTGTGTTGGTGTGGTGTGGTGTGATTTGGTGTGTTGTGTTGGTGTGTTGTGTTGGTGTGGTGTGGTGTGTTGGTGTGGTGTGGTGGTGTGTGGTGTGGTGTGATGGTGTGGTGTGATGTGGTGTGTTGGTATGGTGTGATGGTGTGTTGTGTTGGTGTGGTGTGGTGTGGTGGTGTGTGGTGTGATGTGGTGTGATGGTGTGTTGTGTTGGTGTGGTGTGATGGTGTGTGGTGTGATGTGGTGTGTTGGTGGGTTGTGTTGGTGTGGTGTGATGGTGTGGTGTGATGGTGTGGTGTGTTGGTGTGTTGTGATGGTGTGTTGTGTTGGTGTGGTGTGATGGTGTGTGTTGGTGTGTAGTGTGATGTGGTGTGTTGGTGTGTTGTGATGGTGTGGTGTGGTGTGATGGTGTGTTGTGTGTGTTGTGATGGTGTGTTGGTGTGTTGTGATGGTGTGTTGTGTTGGTGTGTTGTGATGGTGTGTAGTGTGATGTGGTGTGTTGGTGTGGTGTGTTGTGTGTGTTGTGATGGTGTGTTGGTGTGTTGTGATGGTGTGGTGTGATGGTGTGGTGTGGTGTGATGGTGTGTTGTGTGTGTTGTGATGGTGTGTTTGTGTGTTTGTGTGTTGTGATGGTGTGTTGTGTTGGTGTGTTGTGATGGTGTGTAGTGTGATGTGGTGTGTTGGTGTGGTGTGTTGTGTGTGTTGTGATGGTGTGTTGTGATGGTGTGTTGTGTTGGTGTGTTGGTGTGTTGTGTTGGTGTGTTGTGATGGTGTGGTGTGATGGTGTGGTGTGATGGTGTGTTGTGTTGGTGTGGTGTGATGGTGTGGTGTGGTGTGATGTGTTGGTGTGGTGTGATGGTGTGTTGTGTTGGTGTGGTGTGATGGTGTGATGTGGTGTGTTGGTGTGTTGTGATGGTGTGGTGTGTTGGTGTGGTGTGATGGTGTGATGTGGTGTGATGGTGTGTTGTGTTGGTGTGGTGTGATGGTGTGTAGTGTGATGTGGTGTGTTGGTGTGTTGTGATGGTGTGGTGTGTTGGTGTGGTGTGGTGTGATGGTGTGTTGTGTTGGTGTGGTGTGATGGTGTGATGTGGTGTGTTGGTGTGTTGTGATGGTGTGTTGTGTTGGTGTGGTGTGATGGTGTGTAGTGTGATGTGGTGTGATGGTGTGGTGTGTTGGTGTGAGAGTCTCTACCGCCATCTCTCTGTGTGTTACACCACAACCAGCACAGACTGCAGTTAGGCAACTGTACCTATCAGATTACTAAGGAACTTTCCAAACAGCCACCTTGCCGGTATCTCGTGGGTATTTGCGTGTTACACCATAGACAGCGCAGACAGTCGGCATCAGATTACAGCAGAAAGAAACTTTTAAAAAACAGCCCCACTGCTGGCATGCTTACCAGACAGACTATTGGAAGAACAACAGTAAGATCACAGAAACCACGAATCGTTCACATGCAAACTACTCCAAATAATTTTCATGAGAGCGGGCTATTCCAACACAGAAACGGTTTCAAATGCACATCCCTGACTACAACAGGGTTAATATCGACTAGACCAGCAATAATGGAGAACGACTGGACTAGGTTAAAGCTCCAAGGACAAAGTCATAGCAGTTTCCGGAAGAAAAATGGCCTTGTTCCTATGACAACGTCTGTAAATATTCATCTAAAAGAACAATAAATAGCCTTGATTCTTCAACCCCTGATGGAAAAAAAGCATCCTCCAGCACACTGCTGGGCTGCGTCCAACTGACAGCACTTTTGAACAGAGCCTATGGACCCTGTTTACACGAATAGGGATGCTGACTTACAGTAGGCCTACAGTGTCTCTGTGTCTCTGTGTCTCTGACTGAAGGACTGGCTAAAAAAGAACGACTATTTCAGTCCAGATCCAGATCGTGAGGTTGTCTCTTTACTACTGGAACCTGGAACACAGCGAGGTTGTCTCTTTACTACTGGAACACAGTGAGGTTGTCTCTTTACTACTGGAACCTGGAACACAGCGAGGTTGTCTCTTTACTACTGGAACCTGGAACACAGTGAGGTTGTCTCTTTACTACTGGAACCTGGAACACAGCGAGGTTGTCTCTTTACTACTGGAACACAGTGAGGTTGTCTCTTTACTACTGGAACCTGGAACACAGCGAGGTTGTCTCTTTACTACTGGAACACAGTGAGGTTGTCTCTTTACTACTGGAACCTGGAACACAGCGAGGTTGTCTCTTTACTACTGGAACCTGGAACACAGTGAGGTTGTCTCTTTACTACTGGAACCTGGAACACAGTGAGGTTGTCTCTTTACTACTGGAACCTGGAACACAGTGAGGTTGTCTCTTTACTACTGGAACACAGTGAGGTTGTCTCTTTACTACTGGAACACAGTGAGGTTGTCTCTTTACTACTGGAACACAGTGAGGTTGTCTCTTTACTACTGGAACACAGCGAGGTTGTCTCTTTACTACTGGAACACAGTGAGGTTGTCTCTTTACTACTGGAACACAGTGAGGTTGTCTCTTTACTACTGGAACACAGCGAGGTTGTCTCTTTACTACTGGAACACTGAGGTTGTCTCTTTACTACTGGAACACAGTGAGGTTGTCTCTTTACTACTGGAACACAGTGAGGTTGTCTCTTTACTACTGGAACCTGGAACACAGCGAGGTTGTCTCTTTACTACTGGAACACAGTGAGGTTGTCTCTTTACTACTGGAACACAGTGAGGTTGTCTCTTTACTACTGGAACACAGTGAGGTTGTCTCTTTACTACTGGAACACAGTGAGGTTGTCTCTTTACTACTGGAACACAGTGAGGTTGTCTCTTTACTACTGGAACACAGTGAGGTTGTCTCTTTACTACTGGAACCTGGAACACAGTGAGGTTGTCTCTTTACTACTGGAACCTGGAACACAGCGAGGTTGTCTCTTTACTACTGGAACCTGGAACACAGTGAGGTTGTCTCTTTACTACTGAACCTGGAACACAGTGAGGTTGTCTCTTTACTACTGGAACACAGTGAGGTTGTCTCTTTACTACTGAACCTGGAACACAGTGAGGTTGTCTCTTTACTACTGGAACACAGCGAGGTTGTCTCTTTACTACTGGAACCTGGAACACAGTGAGGTTGTCTCTTTACTACTGGAACCTGGAACACAGTGAGGTTGTCTCTTTACTACTGGAACCTGGAACACAGTGAGGTTGTCTCTTTACTACTGGAACCTGGAACACAGTGAGGTTGTCTCTTTACTACTGGAACCTGGAACACAGTGAGGTTGTCTCTTTACTACTGGAACACAGCGAGGTTGTCTCTTTACTACTGGAACACAGTGAGGTTGTCTCTTTACTACTGGAACACAGTGAGGTTGTCTCTTTACTACTGGAACACAGCGAGGTTGTCTCTTTACTACTGGAACCTGGAACACAGCGAGGTTGTCTCTTTACTACTGGAACACAGTGAGGTTGTCTCTTTACTACTGGAACCTGGAACACAGCGAGGTTGTCTCTTTACTACTGGAACACAGCGAGGTTGTCTCTTTACTACTGGAACCTGGAACACAGTGAGGTTGTCTCTTTACTACTGGAACACAGCGAGGTTGTCTCTTTACTACTGGAACACAGTGAGGTTGTCTCTTTACTACTGGAACACAGTGAGGTTGTCTCTTTACTACTGGAACACAGCGAGGTTGTCTCTTTACTACTGGAACCTGGAACACAGCGAGGTTGTCTCTTTACTACTGGAACCTGGAACACAGTGAGGTTGTCTCTTTACAACTGGAACACAGCGAGGTTGTCTCTTTACTACTGGAACCTGGAACACAGCGAGGTTGTCTCTTTACTACTGGAACCTGGAACACAGCGAGGTTGTCTCTTTACTACTGGAACACAGTGAGGTTGTCTCTTTACTACTGGAACACAGTGAGGTTGTCTCTTTACTACTGGAACACAGCGAGGTTGTCTCTTTACTACTGGAACCTGGAACACAGTGAGGTTGTCTCTTTACTACTGGAACACAGCGAGGTTGTCTCTTTACTACTGGAACCTGGAACACAGTGAGGTTGTTTCTTTACTACTGGAACACAGTGAGGTTGTCTCTTTACTACTGGAACCTGGAACACAGTGAGGTTGTCTCTTTACTACTGGAACACAGTGAGGTTGTCTCTTTACTACTGGAACACAGTGAGGTTGTCTCTTTACTACTGGAACACAGTGAGGTTGTCTCTTTACTACTGGAACACAGTGAGGTTGTCTCTTTACTACTGGAACACAGTGAGGTTGTCTCTTTACTACTTAACCTGGAACACAGTGAGGTTGTCTCTTTACTACTGGAACACAGTGAGGTTGTCTCTTTACTACTGGAACACAGTGAGGTTGTCTCTTTACTACTGGAACACAGTGAGGTTGTCTCTTTACTACTGGAACCTGGAACACAGTGAGGTTGTCTCTTTACTACTGGAACCTGGAACACAGTGAGGTTGTCTCTTTACTACTGGAACCTGGAACACAGTGAGGTTGTCTCTTTACTACTGGAACACAGTGAGGTTGTCTCTTTACTACTGGAACACAGTGAGGTTGTCTCTTTACTACTGGAACCTGGAACACAGTGAGGTTGTCTCTTTACTACTGGAACCTGGAACACAGTGAGGTTGTCTCTTTACTACTGGAACACAGTGAGGTTGTCTCTTTACTACTGGAACACAGCGAGGTTGTCTCTTTACTACTGGAACCTGGAACACAGTGAGGTTGTCTCTTTACTACTGGAACCTGGAACACAGCGAGGTTGTCTCTTTACTACTGGAACACAGTGAGGTTGTCTCTTTACTACTGGAACACAGTGAGGTTGTCTCTTTACTACTGGAACACAGCGAGGTTGTCTCTTTACTACTGGAACACAGCGAGGTTGTCTCTTTACTACTGGAACCTGGAACACAGTGAGGTTGTCTCTTTACTACTGGAACCTGGAACACAGTGAGGTTGTCTCTTTACTACTGGAACCTGGAACACAGTGAGGTTGTCTCTTTACTACTGGAACACAGTGAGGTTGTCTCTTTACTACTGGAACACAGCGAGGTTGTCTCTTTACTACTGGAACACAGCGAGGTTGTCTCTTTACTACTGGAACACAGCGAGGTTGTCTCTTTACTACTGGAACACAGTGAGGTTGTCTCTTTACTACTGGAACACAGTGAGGTTGTCTCTTTAATACTGGAACCTGGAACACAGCGAGGTTGTCTCTTTACTACTGGAACCTGGAACACAGTGAGGTTGTCTCTTTACTACTGGAACACAGTGAGGTTGTCTCTTTACTACTGGAACACAGCGAGGTTGTCTCTTTACTACTGGAACACAGTGAGGTTGTCTCTTTACTACTGGAACACAGTGAGGTTGTCTCTTTACTACTGGAACCTGGAACACAGCGAGGTTGGCAAACACCAGCCTGTTAACTGCCTTAAACCTACGCTCCCTCCCTCCCTCCCTCCCTCCCTCCAGGATCTGCAGTCCCCATTAACCTTGGTTGTGTTTGCTCAACAAGGTGTGCTTTAGGGGCGAACTGTTACACACTGACAACCATCACACCTCATTCCACTGACTTAATCTCTAATCTAGAACAGTAAGGCTACATACCTAAGATCGTATCAACATGTTTGCGTTCTGCAGAGCTATAAGTCTATAGTTTACAGCCTTAAAAAGTATCACACCATATGGAAGACTGGTTTTAACCAGAGGGACCACCTTCTAAACTAGTCACTACAACAACAAAATAAAGATATCTTCCCACGTTACACATAGCCTGTCAAGGTATGATTACACTGTTTGCATGCAAATCAACGGTTTCCTTACATTATCAGATTCAAAAGGATCCTCAAGTCCAACCTTATTCCTGAAGGGACACTTACCACACTGTTAACTTTGTTAGGCAATACCTCCCGAACAGGTTCTCTCATACACCCACAGAGATAAAACAAACACATAAATACAATTTGATTTGATAAAACAAACCACCTAGCTGAAGCCCCTTAATAGCTACCTGTTAATGGAACTACACTACCGGTCAAAAGTTTGGACACACCTACTCATTCCAGGGTTTTTCTTTATTTTTTACATTGCAGAACATTTCTAAAAACCTGTTTTCGTTTTGTCATTTTGAGGTGTTGTGTGTAGATTGACGAGGGGGGAAAAATGCGATTTAATCCATTTTTAGAATAAGGCTGTAACGTAAACAAAAATGTGGAAAAAAGTCAAGGGGTCTGAATACTTTCCAAATGCACTGTACATATGAGAATGTGGCTCGCATCACATCTATCCTGAGTGCCAGTATATTTGTGCTGCCTGACAAATGACAGCAATGGAGTAGGCAAGAGCTCAAACAGATCTGGGACCAGCCTACAGCACTCCTGTGGTAAGACATGAAAGAGCCGGTAAGTCAGGTAGAGGGGTGTTTTGGGGGGGGTGTGTGACTCACCTGTTCAAGGCTGTCGTCCTCCGCCAGCGTCCCTGTGTCTCCGTTCCTGTTGATAGAGATCTCCATAGTGGCCGCTTTACTCAGCATACTATCTGTCCTACTGACCTAGACCTGAGAGAGGGAGAGGGGAGGGGAGAGAGGGGGAGGAGGGGAGAAGGGATGGGATGGGAGAGAGAGAGAGAGAGAGAGAAAGGGAGGGGATAGAGAGTAGAGAGAAAAAGGAGAGGGAGAGATAGTGGGAAGACAGAATATGAGAGAGAGACGGAGGCAAGATGAAGAAATTGAAATGATGAGAGAGGAGAGAGAGAGAGGAGAGAAAGAGAGGAGAGAGAGAGGAGAGAAAGGAGAGAAAGATAGGAGAGAGAGAGAGGAGAGAAAGAGAGGAGAGAGAGAGGAGAGAAAGATAGGAGAGAAAGATAGGAGAGAGAGAGAGTAAAAACATGGAATTAGTCAAATACAGAACACAATAACCACAGGCAGACTATTATGCGGTCTATGTAGGGCCCTAAATGTGTTTTCAAAGAGCATGTCTCACTCTCAGCATATGTGACTCGTTTCAGGAAACTAGGCGTATGTCGCACGTCACTACTTCACAGGAGAGCCATTTGAACGTAAACATTTATTATTTTTTTTAATCAAAATGCATTTCTTTTGGCAGAAATGCCTTCTGGAACATGTGAACTTTCATGGGCCTTAATACCAAACTTGTATGCCATCTGTAAATACGAATACAATTGTTAAAATTACGAGCCTAGTTGGTTTAGCCACAGAAACATACTATTTGTATCTCAGAGCCATTTGCTTTGCTAGTTATAGCCTAATGTTAGCTAGCTAACATTGAACCTGGTTGGTTAGCTACCTGCAGATTCATGCAGGGTAGTAACGTCATGGGTTGGGATTATGGTTCATTGTTTAGCCAGCTAGCTACATGTCTTGACAAAAGACTCCACTATGCAAGTAACTATTTCAACATAATGTTAATGATGTCACTGCAACAACTGTTGATAGACGTAGCTGGTCAATTCGCTCTGGTTCAGAGCACTCTCGTCTGAGTGTGCCAGAGCGCAGAATAACTGTCGAATTTACAAACGCTCAACATCCGTTGAATATGGCCGGTGTCAGTAAACATTGGCAAAAAAGCGTAAATTGTTCCCAGCAGCACAGTTGCAGTCACCAACGCTCTGGATTACATAAAAACAGCCTAACCAGCTCTGCTAGGGCGAGTAAAATGGTCAGAGTGAGATGTTCTCTCGTTTGTGTCTGGAAGTAGCTAGCAAGCTAGCCAACGTTAGCCAGTTAGCTTGGGTGATTGACTGCTGTTGTTAGGACAGAACGCTCGGATCAACCCTTAAAGAGATGGGTGGGGCTAAAGCTTAAGAGGGTGTGAATGCGGCTAAATGGGTGCAGACAAAGAAGAGCTCTCCAGTGGGTGTACCAAAACAAGGGCCATTTTCTCAAAAGTGAGGTTACAGAATTACTTTCCCATTGTTCCTCAACTGTAGTGTATGATATACAGTTTTCTAGCTCGGAGTCTCTACTTTTATCCAATATAAAAAACACAATTTCAAATGTTTCTACATCGGACCGAATCGAGCCAGTCGGTCACATATGAAACAAGGCCTTGTGTGTGTGTGTGTGTATATATATATAAAGGTCAGTGTACTGACAATGAGACCGCCTGTTCAAGTGGCCAACCATTAATTCAGCTGTATTAGGAGGCTACGTTAAAATTAGTATCTGTTACCGTTGCCGGCTATTGGCCGTAAAAAATAAATAAAAGCTGATAAATTAAAATTGTTCCTGGCCAAATTGACCGGAAGAAACAAAACAACGGTTGGCAGACTATCAGCGTGTCACCCACCACTTTACAATGTGAGCTGGAAGCTGGAAGCTGCATTTTGAAAACATACTTAATTGTTTGAAACCCGAATGTTTTACTTCATATTATGAGGAATGTCTTACCTTGCTTGAAAATCCGACCATGGAAAGGTGGAGACAATTATTTTATAAAATCTTCTTAGGGGGTGTGTGTGAGTTTCAAGTTTGGGGGAGCATACCATTTATCCTAGCATTTCTACCGATCTGCGTGTCAGTTCTGATTTTCATATGTGCATTTTCGTGGAACAGTTTCATTTCAATAATAACGTTGTTAGTTTCTCAAAATCAATTTCACGGCTATCTTCATCACACTCCTTCCTCTTCGTCTCAACATTTTCAAATTATTCTCAAGACACTTTATCTTCACACATATTTGAGATGATTTTCACTGACAGCCCAACTCAATAATCAATTAGGCCTTTTGCCACTCACGCTGACTATGAAAGACTTCCTCATATGCCATCTCTCTCCTGTTCTATTGGTTTTCATATAAACTTTCCGTCGTTGTCCAGAAGCCGAACGCACAATCCTAGTTATATTAGCAACCCCTCCTAGTTGTTGCATCTTTAGATTCACCCTTTTTCTAAGTCTCTAAAAGGAGATTTTAATCTCTGTCATGTTTTCCCTTTTTCCCATGAATTGCAGCTTGGCAAATGTTTGAAAATGACGTTTTATTGGCTGCTTCATTACAGGAGTTGCATGTTTTGTTAAGATACATTTGTATCATATAAATGTGATTTCTGTCATTCGGAGGACCGAATGACAGAACTCAGCAGACACACACACACACCACTCAGCAGACACACACACACACACACCACTCAGCAGACACACACACAACCCCTCAGCAGACACACACACACACACACACCACTCAGCTGACACACACACACACACACACACACACACACACACACACACACACACACACACACCACTCAGCAGACACACACACACACACACCACTCAGCAGACACACACACACACACACACACACACACCAGTCAGCAGACACACACACCACTCAGCAGACACACACACACACACACCACTCAGCAGACACACACACACACCACTCAGCAGACACACACACACACACACACACACACACACACACACCACTCAGCAGACACACACACACACACCACTCAGCAGACACACACACACACACACACACACACACACACACACACACCACTCAGCAGACACACACACACACACACACACACACACCACCACATTTAATTAGCCTACTGAGTGCTAACACACATACAACTCAACTAACGCTAATTCATTCTCTATTACTGAATGCTGATGAGATGATGTGGTATGTAGACCACAGTGGAGATGACTGTGTGTGTGTGTGTGTGTGTGTGTGTGTGTGTGTGTGTGTGTGTGTGTGTGTGTGTGTGTGTGTGTGTGTGTGTGTGGTTTGCTCAGGTTAATAAGGGTGAGGAGGTTAGAGGGCTAACTGAAGGGCTGTGGCGGTCATGACATTTTATCAGCCAGTGATTGTCATTCAAATAACTGCTGGCCTCAGTAATTGACAGTTAATAAACAAACACATTTAGCATCTCTGGCTTCCACGCATAGCCTACAAGCCGTTGATGTGGACCTTTGGAACATCTACATTCTAAAAAGTCTAATGAATCAATTTATTCCATTATTTATTTTAGGCGGGTCTAAAGAAACATTATGATATGAATTATTATTATTTTTAATTCAGAAGATCAGAATAGCATACTCTGAGTTGTCCTTATGTTAGGCCCTGATCTGGCTATGCCATATGGCTGTGGGCTACACTAGTTCATTTAGCAGACAAGATTTGCTTAGAATTCCATGGCATTATTTTATAGTATGAAGAATACAATTAAAAAAAGCCGAATAAAATAGAAAGGATATTTTCTCCAAACGATTTGAGGGAGTGCGCACAATGCGGCTATTCTGTGTTGAGCGGTTAACAAAGAAACAGGTCCTCCTATATGCTTAATTTAAAAGAAGTGAAAACCTGAAAAAAAAAAACTCTGAAACCTAGATGAAAAAACAGGAAACAAATAAAGAATGCAGAGGCTGATGACTGTTGAAAATCGCTAACATAATAACACCCTTTTTGAGATTGGAAGGAACAAATAAAACCTTTGCGCAAACAATACATGTTAATATGATATTGCCAAGTTAAAATGCAATTATTTGTGTTTGGAGGGTAGATCATTATAGGCTATTGGCTCCTTGCTCAGCCTGCAAATTAAAGATAAAACCATCCGATATGTCTCGGTCTCTCTCCTGGCTGTGTAGGACTAGGGCAGTACACCAACCTTCCTTGACCATGTCTCTGTCGGTCTCTCTCCTGGCTGTGTAGGACTACGGCAGTACACCAACCTCTCTGTCGGTCTCTCTCCTGGCTGTGTAGGACTAGGGCAGTACACCAACCGACAGAGACATAGTCAGAGACATAGTCAAGGAAGGTTGGTGGACTGCCCTAGTCCTACACAGCCAGGAGAGAGAGGAGTTATTAACCCAGTCAGATATAGTGTAGTGGTAAGAGGAGTTATTAACCCAGTCAGATATAGTGTAGTGGTAAGAGGAGTTATTAACCCAGTCAGATATAGTGTAGTGGTAAGAGGAGTTATTAACCCAGTCAGATATAGTGTAGTGGTAAGAGGAGTTATTAACCCAGTCAGATATAGTGTAATGGTAAGAGGAGTTATTAACCCAGTCAGATATAGTGTAGTGGTAAGAGGAGTTATTAACCAGTCAGATATAGTGTAGTGGTAAGAGGAGTTATTAACCCAGTCAGATATAGTGGTAAGAGGAGTTATTAACCCAGTCAGATATAGTGGTAAGAGGAGTTATTAACCCAGTCAGATATAGTGTAGTGGTAAGAGGGGTTATTTACCCAGTCAGATATAGTGTAGTGGCAAGAGGAGTTATTAACCAGTCAGATATAGTGTAGTGGTAAGAGGAGTTATTAACCCAGTCAGATATAGTGTAGTGGTAAGAGGAGTTATTAACCAGTCAGATATAGTGTAGTGGTAAGAGGAGTTATTAACCCAGTCAGATATAGTGTAGTGGTAAGAGAGGAGTTATTAACCAGTCAGATATAGTGTAGTGGTAAGAGGAGTTATTAACCCAGTCAGATATAGTGTAGTGGTAAGAGGAGTTATTAACCCAGTCAGATATAGTGTAGTGGTAAGAGGAGTTATTAACCCAGTCAGATATAGTGTAGTGGTAAGAGGAGTTATTAACCCAGTCAGATATAGTGTAGTGGTGAGAGGAGTTATTAACCCAGTCAGATATAGTGTAGTGGTAAGAGGAGTTATTAACCAGTCAGATATAGTGTAGTGGTAAGAG
The DNA here is from genome assembly GCF_964263955.1 of Coregonus lavaretus. Lineage (NCBI taxonomy): Eukaryota > Metazoa > Chordata > Actinopteri > Salmoniformes > Salmonidae > Coregonus > Coregonus lavaretus. The sequence continues at coordinate 21,617 of NW_028166158.1, forward strand.
GAGTTATTAACCCAGTCAGATATAGTGTAGTGGTAAGAGGAGTTATTAACCCAGTCAGATATAGTGTAGTGGTAAGAGGAGTTATTAACCAGTCAGATATAGTGTAGTGGTAAGAGGAGTTATTAACCAGTCAGATATAGTGTAGTGGTAAGAGGAGTTATTAACCCAGTCAGATATAGTGTAGTGGTAAGAGGAGTTATTAACCCAGTCAGATATAGTGTAGTGGTAAGAGGAGTTATTAACCAGTCAGATATAGTGTAGTGGTGAGAGTTATTAACCCAGTCAGATATAGTGTAGTGGTAAGAGGAGTTATTAACCCAGTCAGATATAGTGTAGTGGTAAGAGGAGTTATTAACCCAGTCAGATATAGTGTAGTGGTAAGAGGAGTTATTAACCCAGTCAGATATAGTGTAGTGGTAAGAGGAGTTATTAACCCAGTCAGATATAGTGTAGTGGTAAGAGGAGTTATTAACCCAGTCAGATATAGTGTAGTGGTAAGAGGAGTTATTAACCAGTCAGATATAGTGTAGTGGTAAGAGGAGTTATTAACCCAGTCAGATATAGTGGTAAGAGGAGTTATTAACCCAGTCAGATATAGTGGTAAGAGGAGTTATTAACCCAGTCAGATATAGTGTAGTGGTAAGAGGAGTTATTAACCAGTCAGATATAGTGTAGTGGTAAGAGGAGTTATTAACCAGTCAGATATAGTGTAGTGGTAAGAGGAGTTATTAACCCAGTCAGATATAGTGTAGTGGTAAGAGGAGTTATTAACCCAGCATATAGACTGCTGGTAATGTTACCATGGCTACGTTCAGTAGGGCCACGTTCAGCAGGCTACTGGTAATGTTACCATGGCTACGTTCAGTAGGCTACTGGTAATGTTACCATGGCTACATTCAGTAGGCTACTGGTAAAGTTACCATGGCTATCTTCAGTAGGCTACTGGTAAAGTTACCATGGCTACGTTCAGTAGGCTACTGGTAATGTTACCATGGCTACGTTCAGTAGGCTACTGGTAATGTTACCAAGGCTACGTTCAGTAGGCTACTGGTAAAGTTACCATGGCTACGTTCAGTAGGCTACGGGTAATGTTACCATGGCTACGTTCAGTAGGCTACTGGTAATGTTACCATGGCTACGTTCAGTAGGCTACTGGTAATGTTACCATGGCCACGTTCAGTTGAAAAACGTTCTTGAATGTTGCAGATAGAAATTATTCCTTAATTAATATGAATGTTTTTTCTACATAGAAATATGCTATCTGAAGGTTCCAAAACGTTGCGTCCTGCTGAACGCGCCCCAGGTAGTTAGCTATCGCTAGCTAATGAGGTAACATTCCTGAACAAGGTGTAGCCTAAACAAATGGTTAACGGTCCAGTCTGCAAGTAGCCTCGTCTTAAAACAGCCCGCGATATGCTTTATGAATGGAAAATGCGGCCTACCAATGAAAGATTGAAATAAATCAAATGTAGCGCCGGTATTACAGGTCATGTCTTTTGAACGGTAGCCTAAGGGCTAGAATCAAGCCGTTTTTCTCTGAGGAAGACAGGGCGACTTGGCTACGTCGGCTCCAGAACCTGGACATTAAATGCGGTGGGAAAAGTGGGAGGGTTGAGAGAGACTCCCTCTCCTTGCAGTGTAGGCCTAGGGCGGGACACCAAGCCCTGGCCTGGACACTAATTACACAGCCTGGTTTATGACTCAACTAATGGCTAAAAAGAAAGAAAGAAAAAACTACTCAAAGACTGCAGTCAGTTAAGTCAGTGGACATATTGAGGAGTGGTTGTTTTCCCTATTTAGTCATAGCCTCATTTCTGTCGGTCGGTTGGTTGGTTGGTTGGTTGGTTGGTTGGTTGCAGCCTGTGTGGTAATTTTAGTTGGAGGGCATAGGCCAAATAAGGTTATTACGCATTACAATGTAAGATATTAATGTAAGGACACACACACACACACAGATGTATTTACTGTAGCAGACAGACAGAGACAGATAGGCAGACAGAGAGCTGCTGGTAAAAAAAAAGCAACGTGGCGATATGGCCATGATCCATCCACTGATCCACACCAGGGGTCTATTCATTAGTAGGACACCGTTGCAAAACGTTTGCTTCTGTTTGGTTTCTAGTGAATACAGCCCAGGCCTGCCTGACTACAGTCGTGGTCAAAAGTTTTGAGAATGACACAAATACTAATTTTCACAAAGTCTGCTGCCTCAGTTTTGATGATGGCAATTTGCATATACTCCAGAATGTCATGAAAAGTGATCCGATGAATTGCAATTAATTGCAAAGTCCCTCTTTGCCATGAAAATGAACTTAATCCCAAAAATACATTTCCACTGCATTTCAGCCCTGCCACAAAAGGACCAGCTGCCATCATGTCAGTGATTCTCTTGTTAACACAGGTGAGAATGTTGACGAGGACAAGGCTGGAGATCACTCTGTCATGCTGATTGAGTTAGAATAACAGACTGGAAGCTTTAAAAGGAGGGTGGTGCTTGAAATCATTGTTCTTCCTCTGTTAACCATGGTTACCTGCAAGGAAACACGTGCCGTCATCATTGCTTTGCACAAAAAGGGCTTCACAGGCAAGGATATTGCTGCTAGTAAGATTGCACCTAAATCAACCATTTATCGGATCATCAATAACTTCAAGGAGAGAGGTTCAATTGTTGTGAAGAAGGCGTCAGGGCGCCCAAGAAAGTCCAGCAAGTGCCAGGACCATCTCCTAAAGTTGATTCAGCTGCGGGATCAGGGCACCGCCAGTGCAGAGCTTGCTCAGGAATGGCAGCAGGCAGGTGTGAGTGCATCTGCACGCACAGTGAGGCGAAGACTTTTGGAGGATGGCCTGGTGTCAAGAAGGGCAGCAAAGAAGCCACTTCTCTCCAGGAAAAACATCAGGGACAGACTGATATTCTGCAAAAGGTAAAGGGACTGGACTGCTGAGGACTGGGGTAAACTCATTTTCTCTGATGAATCCCCTTTCTGATTGTTTGGTGCATCCGGAAAAAAGCTTGTCCGGAGAAGACAAGGTGAGCGCTACCATCAGTCCTGTGTCATGCCAACAGTAAAGCATCCTGAGACCATTCATGTGTGGGGTTGCTTCTCAGCCAAGGGAGTGGGCTCACTCACAATTTTGCCTAAGAACACAGCCTTTTCCAGCATGATGGAGCACCTTGCCATAAGGCAAAAGTGATAACTAAGTGGCTCGGGGAACAAAACATCAAAATGTTGGGTCCATGGCCAGGAAACTCCCCACACCTTAATCCCATTGAGAACTTGTGGTCGATCCTCAAGAGGCGGCTGGACAAACAAAAACCCACAAATTCTGACAAACTCCAAGCATTGATTATGCAAGAATGGGCTGCCATCAGTCAGGATGTGGCCCAGAAGTTAATTGACAGCATGCCAGGGCGGATTGCAGAGGTCTTGAAAAAGAAGGGTCAACACTGCAAATATTGACTCTTTGCATAAACTTAATGTAATTGTCAATAAAAGCCTTTGACACTTATTGAATGCTTGTAATTATACTTCAGTATACCATAGTAACATCTGACAAAAATATCTCATAACACTGAAGCAGCAGACTTTGTGAAGACCAATACTTGTGTCATTCTCAAAACTTTTGACCACGACTGTACATTTGCATACATTTGTATGTCTAGTAGAATCATTTATAAAAAAACGAACAAAACCTTTTCTGATCTGTTCAAATGGAACCCACAAAAAGTCCTACTGACAGTGGAATAAAATTGGCAGAAACCATTAGGGCTATACAAAAGAGAGATGGAGAGAGGGTGAGGGAGAAAGAGTGAAGGGGGGGGGGGGAGAGAAGGAGACAGAAGAGTGGTTCTCTACAGACAACAGAATAGATAGCCTAGTTGTGTCCTTTCAGCAAGGCCGCGTCTGTCCTGTCACCATGACAACTGCTAGGATGGCTCTCAGAAGGACTGATGTGCAGCTGATAAACTCAATTACAATAATAAAAACACTCGCTATTCCAAAGTGCATGAGATTACCATCAATGGTGGGACAGAAAAACGATTGAATAGCCTTGAAGTCTTTAACAGACGGGGGGGGGCATATGTAGTTATACGGTTTGAGCTTTTAAAAAAAAAGTTGTTACTGACTTAAGATCAGCTTGTCTTTAAAGCACAGAGCAGTTTGGAACCATCACTGTCACTGTAACTGACTTCAGATCACCTTGTCTTTAAAGCACAGAGCAGTTTGGAACCATCACTGTCACTGTAACTGACTTCAGATCACCTTGTCTTTAAAAGAGGCAATCTGCAGTTGCTGCATCTATTTTTGGACTTAGAAATGAACGATATGTACCCACTGATTCTTGAAGAATATCACTTATAAATTCCTCATGAGCTTAGTTCAACTGTCGTTCCCCATCAGAACCCCAAATAGGAACTTGTTTTACTCCAATCTTTGTAAACAATGTAAACAAACAGTGTATAGCCTCAACACATTGTTAATACTATAAACGTTGATATCATGGATGGTCAGTCCTTGAATCCATTGCTCTGTCTATGAATTTGAGAGTGGTTACATTTCTTCAGCCCCGTCGCTCAGCTTTTTTACAGAAACGGGCTGGGTTTGGCGCTTTGTTATTGTTTCAACTGCTGATTGCCACTTGAAGAAAACCACTTGTGATTAGGAGAGATGAGGTACCACAAACAAATATTTTGTACCCCATTGATTAGATAGGCTACACCTACAGTGAGGGAAAAAAGTATTTGATCCCCTGCTGATTTTGTACGTTTGCCAACTGTTTGGAGGAGGAGGAATGCTGCCTATGACCCCAAGAACACCATCCCCACCGTCAAACATGGAGGTCGAAACATTATGCTTTGGGGGTGTTTTTCTGATAAGGGGACAGGACAAATTCACCGCATCAAAGGGACGATGGACGGGGCCATGTACCGTCAAATCTTGGGTGAGAACCTCCTTCCCTCAGCCAGGGCATTGAAAATGGGTCGTGGATGGGTATTCCAGCATGACAATGACCCAAAACACACGGCCAAGGCAACAAAGGACTGGCTCAAGAAGAAGCACATTAAGGTCCTGGAGTGGCCTAGCCAGTCTCCAGACCTTAATTCCATAGAAAATCTGTGGAGGAAGCTGAAGGTTCGAGTTGCCAAACGTCAGCCTCGAAACCTTAATGACTTGGAGAAGATCTGCAAAGAGGAGTGGGACAAAATCCCTCCTGAGATGTGTGCAAACCTGGTGGCCAACTACAAGAAACGTCTGACCTCTGTGATTGCCAACAAGGGTTTTGCCACCAAGTACTAAGTCATGTTTTGAAGAGGGGTCAAATACTTATTTCCCTCATTAAAATGCAAATCAATTTATAACATTTTTTACATGCGTTTTTCTGGATTTTGTTGTTGTTATTCTGTCTCTTACTGTTCAAATAAACCTACCATTAAAATTATAGACTGATAATTTCTTTGTCAGTGGGCAAACATACAAAATCAGCAGGGGATCAAATACTTTTTTCCCTCACTGTAGGCATCATGGCAGTGCATCACGAGCACAATGGAACAATCAAATCATTTGGTAGCTACAGATAACTGCAGAAATAAAGCAAACAGCAACATAAATTGTCTTAATAGGGCGTTGTGCCACCACGAGCCAGAACAGCTTCAATGTGTCTTGGCATAGATTCTGCAAGTGTCTGGAACTCTATTGGAGGGATGCGACACCATTCTTCCACAAGAAATTCCATCATGTGGTGTTTTGTTGATGGTGGTGGAAAACGCTGTCTCATACACCGCTCCAGAATCTCCCATAAGTGTTCAATTGGGTTGAGATCTGGTGACAGACTCTTTCAAAGTCACTGAGATCTCTTCTTCTAGCCATGGTAGTCAAAATAATAATACTTTTTTTTTCTTTTCATACATGACCCTAAGCATGATGGGACGTTAATTGCTTAATTAACTCAGGAAACACACCTGTCTGGAAGCACCTGCTTTCAATATACTTTATCATTTACTCAAGTGTTTGCTTTATTTTGTCAGTTACCTGTAGCTAGTAATGCAGGGCTCAACATTAAGGCTTGTCCTCTTGTCTGGAACAATTTTTTATAAATGTTTTATAGTAGGACAAGAAAATTACATTTAATTTGTCTGAATGGACAAGTAAAAAAAACTAACAAATAAATCACAATAATTACTCTGATCAGAATTGGATCTCTTTTCCATGTACACAAATAAAAAAAAAGCCTACAGGTCAAAGTGTAGGTGATATGCATAATGACTACAGCTTCGTGTCCAAACCCATGCGCCAGAAAATGTAGCCAAACTTTAATGGGACTTTTAATTGCATATACATAGGCTACAGTGGCTTGCGAAAGTATTCACCCCCCTTGGCATTTTTCCTATTTTGTTGCCTTACAACCTGGAATTAAAATTGTTTTTTGGGGGATTGTATCATTTGATTTACACAACATGCCTACCACTTTGAAGTTGCAAAATATATATTTTTGTGTGAAGCAAACAAGAAATAAGACAAAAAAACTTGAGCGTGCAAAACTATTCACCCCCCACAAAGTCAATACTTTGTAGAGCCACCTTTTGCAGCAATTACAGCTGCAAGTCTATTGGGGTATGTCTCTATAAGCTTGGCATATCTAGCCACTGGGATTTTTGCCCATTCTTCAAGGCAAAACTGCTCCATCTCCTTCAAGTTGGATGGGTTCCGCTGGTGTACAGCAATCTTTAAGTCATACCACAGATTCTCAATTGGATTGAGTTCTGGGCTTTGACTAGGCCATTCCAAGACATTTAAACGTTTCCCCTTAAACCACTTGAGTGTTGCTTTAGCAGTATGCTTAGGGTCATTGTCCTGCTGGAAGGTGAACCTCCATCCCAGTCTCAAATCTCTGGAAGACTGAAACAGGTTTCCCTCAAGAATTTCCCTGTATTTAGCACCATCTATCATTCCTTCAATTCTGACCAGTTTCCCAGTCCCTGCCGATGAAAAACATCCCACAGCATAATGCTGCCACCACCATGCTTCACTGTGGGGATGATGTTCTCGGGGTGATGAGAGGTGTTGGATTTGCACCAGACATAGCGTTTTCCTTGATGGCCAAAAAGCTTTTAGTCTCATCTCAACAGAGTTTTGGTGGGCGGCCCTCTCTTGGCAGGTTTGTTGTGGTGCCATATTCTTTCCATTTTTTAAATAATGGATTTAATGGTGTTTCGTGGGATGTTCAAAGTTTCAGATATTTTTTTTGAACCCAACCCTGATCTGTGCTTCTCCACAACTTTGTCCCTGACCTGTTTGGAGAGCTCGTTGGTCTTCATGGTGCCGCTTGCTTGGTGGTGCCCCTTGCTTAGTGGTGTTGCAAACTCTGGGGCCTTTCAGAACAGGTGTATATATACTGAGATCATGTGACACTTAGATTGCACACAGGTGGACTTTATTTATCTAATTATGTGACTTCTGAAGGTAATTGGTTGCACCAGATCTTATTTAGGGGCTTCATAGCAAAGGGGGTGAATACATATGCATGCACCACTTTTCCGTTATTTATTTTTAGAATTTTCTGAAACAAGTTATTTTTTTCATTTCACTTCACCAATTTGGACTATTTTGTGAATGTCCATTACATGAAATCTAAATAAATATCCATTTAAATTACAGGCTGTAATGCAACAAAATAGGAAAAACGCCAAGGGAGATGAATACGTTTGCAAAACAATGTAGACACTAGTCATGTTTGACAAATATAATGAAGGATAATTAACGTTAACGTCTAAAGGCTTGATTCTGTCAACGAGACACGGTTTGTTCAGATCAAAATGGTCACAAGAGCGGAGAGTGAAGGACAGTGCCTGTTGCGCACCGCACATCACCCACCTTGAATCAGAGGAGGCAGTCAGCATTTTCAAACTATTTAACCATAACGGTTTACAACCTGGACGTTTTATGTAATTTTAAGAAGCATGTCTTACCTTGTTTCAAAGTAGCCTAGCCAAAATACAACCGGAATTATTCTATAAAAACACTTAATATGCCATTGAAAATGTCACATGAAACCGCTCGCACGTGCGGTGTGCTTTTGATAACAGTGTTTTCCCGCTAATTACATTTTGGAACATTCACGAACAGCCTACAGCCATGTGCGCATTAAGCTCATAATATGAAGAAATCAAACTTTATTAACATTTTAAGCGAAACGGTCTGATCTGTTGCATCAGCCTCATACTGGAGGTGTCATAATACCCATAAAACCTAGTCGGTCAAACAGGGAAATCTTTCCAATCATTTTTCCACCATTTATATTTCCCATTGGGGATTTTAGAAACACTTAAAATAAGGGCTGTCTTTCGTGTAAATCTCTTTACGACAAGGTGACTTTTATCAATATATTCGCCTGTATTTACCCCCCAAAAATGAAATGCTAATGTGGCTATCATAAACAACTACAAATGCCATGATGATCTCGACGAGACTGCCGAATCGAGGCAAAGGTAAGAATCTCTGGATTAACTATCTGTTAGCTTAATGTAGTAATGAATAAATTGGCTAAATCTTTTTAAATTCTGTGTACTGTTTTGTGCAAGTTTGAAAAGGTGTCAGCTAGAGACCTGCAAGACAGGGATTTGTAGTCTTGCATGATGTCTACGTTGATGCTAATTAGCATTTTAGAATCTGAGAGTAAATAGAGCCCAATATATTGATAAAAGTCACCTTCTCTGAGATGTACATGGTTATCAAAACGTTACGCCAGAGTAATCCCCTATGGGGAAAAATAAATGGTGGAAAAACGATTGGAACCATTTCCCTGTTTGACCGACTAGGTTTTATGGGTATTAAGACACCTCCACTGTGGGGCTCTATGAGGCTGATGCAACAGATCAGACCTTGCCTGCAAATGTGTAAAATGTTCCTTACAAGCCAGATTGTTGAATAAAATTACATTTAAAAATCGTACTCTACCGGTTGTCTGTGCATTTTGTCCTTCAGCTGCTCGAAATTTGAGACAAAATATCTACAGGAAAGTATTGTTTACCCGACTTGTTAGAGAGCTGGTAAGTATAGATGAGGTAAAGCCAGAGTCGCACATTCAACAAATCTGATCCAACAAAGTGGATATTCGTCAAATCCGTCATTGATTTATGCATTGTAATTAAGTCCAATTTAGTGACTGTTAAACGCTAACTCTCGTTCGTATAAGCTGGTTAGCATATCTAGCATACAGAAATTAGCGGTGGTAGTCAAACATTTATTTTTAACTGTAATGTGGTTGATTGGTAACAATAACGTGAACATGTTGTTCTTCTACTTATCTCACTGCAACTCCCCTCCATGTCTCCGACCACTACTTTGTATCCTTTTCTCTCTCGCTCTCCTCCAACACTACTCACTCTGCCCCTACTCAGATGGTAATGCGCCGTCGCAACCTTTGCTCTCTCTCTCTCCCGCTACTCTCTCGTCTTCCATCCTATCATCTCTTCCCTCTGCTCAATCCTTCTCCCTCCGATCTCCTGATTCTGCCTCCTCAACCGTCCTCTCCTCCCTTTCTGCATCCTTTGACTCTCTACGTCCCCTATCCTCCCGGCCGGCTCGGTCCTCCCCTCCTGCTCCGTGGCTTGATGACTCATTGCGAGCTCACAGAACAGGGCTCCGGGCAGCCGAGCGGAAATGGAGGAAAACTAGACTCCCTGCGGACCTGGCATCTTTTCACTCCCTCCTCTCTACATTTTCTTCATCTGTTTCTGCTGCTAAAGCCACTTTCTACCACTCTAAATTCCAAGCATCTGCCTCTAACCCTAGGAAGCTCTTTGCCACCTTCTCCTCCCTGCTTTTCTCTCCAAAACTCTTGAGCGTGCCGTCTCTAGCCAACTCTCCTGCCATCTCTCTCAGAATGACCTTCTTGATCCAAACCAGTCAGGTTTCAAGACTGGTCATTCAACTGAGACTGCTCTTCTCTGTGTCACGGAGGCTCTCCGCACTGCTAAAGCTAACTCTCTCTCCTCTGCTCTTGTCCTTCTAGACCTGTCTGCTGCCTTTGATACTGTGAACCATCAGATCCTTCTCTCCACCCTCTCCGAGTAGGGCATCTCCGGCGTGGCTCACTCTTGGATTGCGTCCTACCTGACCGGTCGCTCCTACCAAGTGGCGTGGCGAGAATCTGTCTCCGCACCACGTGCTCTCACCACTGGTGTCCCCCAGGGCTCAGTTCTAGGCCCTCTCCTATTCTCGCTATACACCAAGTCACTTGGCTCTGTCATATCCTCACATGGCATCTCCTATCATTGCTACGCAGACGACACACAACTAATCTTCTCCTTTCCCCCTTCTGATAACCAGGTGGCGAATCGCATCTCTGCATGTCTGGCAGACATATCAGTGTGGATGACGGATCACCACCTCAAGCTGAACCACGGCAAGACGGAGCTGCTCTTCCTCCCGGGGAAGGACTGCCCGTTCCATGATCTCGCCATCACGGTTGACAACTCAGTTGTGTCCTCCTCCCAGAGTGCGAAGAGCCTTGGCGTGACCCTGGACAACACCCTGTTGTTCTCTGCTAACATCAAGGCGGTGACCCGATCCTGTAGGTTCATGCTCTACAACATTCGGAGAGTACGACCCTGCCTTACACAGGAAGCGGCACAGATCCTAATCCAGGCACTTGTCATCTCCCGTCTGGATTACTGCAACTCGCTGTTGGCTGGGCTCCCTGCCTGTGCCATTAAAACCCTACAACTCATCCAGAATGCCGCAGCCCGTCTGGTGTTCAACCTTCCCAAGTTCTCTCACGTCACCCCGCTCCTCCGAACACTCCACTGGCTTCCAGTTGAAGCTCGCATCTGCTACAAGACCATGGTGCTTGCCTATGGAGCTGTGAGGGGAACGGCACCGCCGTACCTTCAGGCTCTGATCAGTCCCTACACCCAAACGAGGGCATTGCGTTCATCCACCTCTGGCCTGCTGGCCCCCCTACCTCTGCGGAAGCACAGTTCCCGCTCAGCCCAGTCAAAACTGTTCGCTACTCTGGCACCCCAATGGTGGAACAATCTCCCTCACGACACCAGGACAGCGGAGTCACTCACCACCTTCCGGAGACACTTGAAACCCTACCTCTTTAAGGAATACCTGGGATAGGATAAAGTAATCCTTCTACCCCCCCTTACCCCACCCCAAAGAAAGAAAAAAAAAAACATTGTAAAGTGGTTATCCCACTGGCTATAAGGTGAATGCACCAATTTGTAAGTCGCTCTGGATAAGAGCGTCTGCTAAATGACATAAATGTAAATGTAAAATGTGTTGGGGTTGACATCCATACAAGCATTATACTCCAATTTGTACCTCAACATAGTGTGAAATACACATATCAAGAATAGCCTTGGCAACTTGGGATCTTTCCTCCAAGATCGTTTCCTTCCCGCATCTATACTGAACAAAACTATAGATGCAACATGTAAAGTGTTGGTCCCATTTTTCATGAGCTGAAATAAAAGTTCTCAGAAATGTTCCATACGCACAAAATGCTTATTTCTCTAAAATTGTCTGCACAAATGTGTTTACATCCCTGTTAGTGAGCATTTCTCCTTTGCTAAAATAATCCATCCACCTAACAGGTGTGGTATATTAAAAAGCGGATTAAACCGCATGCTCATTACACAGGTGCACCTTGTGCTGGGTGGGTGCTGAGGAGTATTTCTGTCTGTAATAAAGCCCTTCTGTGGGGGAAAAAAACTCATTCTGATTGGCTGGGCCTGGCTCCCTAGGGGTGGGCCTGGCTCCCAAGGGGTGGGCCTGGGAGGGCACAGGCCCACCCCTTGGGAGCCAGGCCCACCCACTAGGGAGCCAGGCCCAGCTCTGTCCCTGTCCAGTCATGTGAAATCCATAGATTAGGGCCTATGTTGCGTTTATATTTTTGTTCAGTATATATGGTTCAGTTCAGCACCAAGGTAAAGTTAATTTATATTGGATTTTCGGTTCTCTCTCGTCGGTAGCTATTGAACCAAGTATGCCATGACAATGAAAATGGTATATTCTGAATCAGGGGAGGATGAAGAACAATCGACAGTGTGACTTTTGTATTATTTTATTTGGGTTTCAATGTTTTAAAAAAATTGAATTCACACACAAAAAGTGTTGATTGTTCTCCAACCTCCCCTGATTCATTGTAAACGAATGCTTGGTTCAATAGCTATTGACGAGAGAAAACCGAACAAGTTAACTTGACCGAACCACATATCTACTGGCTCTCTAAAAAGTCGGGTAAACAATACTTTCCTGTGGATATTTTGTCTCAAATTTCGAACAGCTTAAGGTCAAGCCATACAGGCAACCGTAGAGTAAATTAACATTTTATTTATTCAACATTACGGCTTGTAAGGAACATTTACACGATTTTGCAGGCATTAGTTTCAGGCTGTATATACCATTTAATTGTGTATTAGAGCCTGATTAATCAGTCTAAACGGACACCACCAAGACAGGCAGGTGCAGCGCAGGTGAATTTCAACAGGTAACGTTTGCAGCGGTGACATGCAGACTACAGACTGGGCGAGTCTAGTTTATTAGCGGCAAATAGAAAGCTTTCTACAAACTCTTTAGCTAGCTATAAAGCTAAATGTTATAAAATGTCTATTAAGGCAATGAGCTAACTTGCCAAGACAGCTGACATCTCAAATTCTACAACAAAATAACGTCGTTGGAGTAAATAAATAAGCAAGGTCCGGTTGGGAAACAGGTCAGGTAAAATGGCCTGGATAACTAGTTAGCTAGCTGGCTAACGTTACCTAACTGTTAACCCAGAACACAGCTCTCTTGATAAGCCAGCTAACTAGCTACTTTCAAATATGTCCGAAACAAACTAAACAAAGGGGGTCCGAAAACAGAACATATGGTTGTTACCTGTTGAAGCTTCGTCTTGAATGAGCTATTCAGAAAGCTAGCTAGCCAACTGGCTAACGTCAGTGCATTCCAGTTAATGCGCGGCTTCGTCGAGACGCGTTGTGCGTGTCCGTCAGTCGTGGAAAATGACAAGATCGAATTAATTTACGAACCGATGACAGATTCATCTGGTTTCAGTGTTGTCTTATGGCATGGCTGCTAAACAGGCTGATCACTCTCCGGCTTGTTGTTTGTACAGAGGTCCAACCCCGCTTTTCCAGGCTAGAAATGCTTCGCGGAACTGACGACATTTCAGCACCTTTTTTTTCTGGACAGCGTGATGCGCGTTCACGGACTACTATGTGCGCGCACTTCGATTATTCTGGGAATGAACAGCTAGGGGCACTGCAGATCGTGTTTGAGGGAATTGGACTAACATCTAATTCAGCCAAACAAGAGAGGAGACGACTGATTATAGGCTATAGTACACAGAGACAGCAACACAGAAACAAGCACACACAGAGACACTTAGACTGCGTTTAGACACGAATTGGTCTTTTGACCAATCAGATAAGCTCTGAAAAAGATCTGATGTGAAAAGTTCTGTTGTGATTGGTCAAAAGACCAAGTGAGAAAAAAATCAAAATTGGGCTGCCTATCTAGACACAGATAGGCAGAAAGAAATACACACACACACACAAACAAACACAAACAAACGAGAGAGAGACAAAGAGAGTAGGCTACATGTAGTATTTTGGTCAGCGGGTGTCAGTGTTACTTTAGAAATCAGGTAGCAGGCTGTTATCTCTATCTCTCTCTCTCTCTTTCTCTCTGTCTCTATCTCTCTCTCTCTCTCTATCTCTCTCTCTCTCTCTGTCTGTCTCTCTCTCTGTGTCTCTCTCTCTGTCTGTCTCTCTCTCTCTCTCTCTCTCTCTCTCTCTTTCTCTCTCTGTCTCTATCTCTCTCTCTCTCTTTCTCTCTCTGTCTCTTATCTCTCTCTCTCTCTCTCTCTCTCTCTCTCTCTCTCTCTCTCTCTCTCTCTCTCTCTCTCTCTCTCTCTCTCTCTCTCTCTCTATCTCTCTCTCTCTCTCTCTCTCTCTCTCTCTCTCTCTCTCTCTCTCTCTCTGTCTCTCTCTCTCTCTCTCTCTCTCTCTCTCTCTCTCTCTCTCTCTCTCTCTCTCTCTCTCTCTCTCTCTCTCTCTCTCTCTCTCTCTCTCTCTCTCTCTCTTTGTGTCTGATGGAGTCCATTAATAAAATGTTTAGCTATTTTTCAAATCAGTGGATAACATTGAAATGGATACAGTAAATCAGTGGATAACATTGAAATGGATACAGTAAGAACTGAAACAGCATGACTAATCCTACTACTCAATCTGCCATGCCAACTCACCTGGGTAGAGTGTGATTATAAAAATGAAAACCAAACATCAGATAGGAACGCTAATATCCCCTAAATATCATTAGTTGCTGATGTGTGCTTTCAGAGTTTTTTGGGCAGTGTTTGAGTTGACCGCAACCATGACTAGCCCTCTGACTATGGTTGCCCTCTCACGGTCCTTACGGTAAGGAGAGTGATTAAGTCTTAAGTCAAAACAGACCCTGAAGAAGATTGGTTAAAAAACAGGAAGTGCTGAATCGGCTGGATCCTTGATGACACCTGGGCCTTTTCTCAATTGGATTTGCTCAACTCCTGCATCCTCTTTCCTCAAACCTCTCTGGCCTCCTTTTGAAAAGGGTCAAAGGTCATCTAGGAGAGGCGGCGAGGAGAAGGAAATGCACTTGTATGAAATGAGACTATCCTTCTGCAATTGCGCGTCATCAGGCAAATTACATTTACAGGGTGGAATCTCAAAATAAATGTATAAAGTGATAAAAACAAATGTAGTTAGTTGTGCAAGACATTTTATAGATACAAATAATAAAGTAGCATATCTTTTTTAAACGTGCATGGTTTTCTCTTCCGGCAATAAAACACACTCTTAGAAAAAAAGGTTCCTTATAGATCCGAAAAGGGTTCTGTCGCTTGCTTCTATATAGAACCCTTTTATAGAGTTCTTTGATCAGAACCATAGAGGTTCCTCTTCACTGATCCAAAATGGTTCCATATGGAACCCTTCCTGGTGCCATTTATGATTTATTAAATAGTAATATTTTTTTGCAAATAATATAATTTAACAAACAATTAAATAATTGACAAAAGAATACCAGCATAGTTTTTAGAATGTTTCATTATATGCAAACGTAGTTTGGAAATGTGCACTGGTGGCCAGGGAGGCATCTCTTTGTTTGAATGATGACCCACATCAACTCTGGTTGTCTTCTTTACAATACAATACAATACAGCTTTGTCCATTAGTTACAGCAAACATGTGGCTTCTGCTCCGTTCTCAACCCCACCAAACAGCAGACCTCACACATACAGTTGAGACCAGCACAGGATCAAGCTGCAGTGCAGAGCCCCTGGATGGAGAGCATGTTGTTGGGTTAAGGGCCTTGCTCAATAACCCAATGGTAGGGGAATGTTTTGAGGATGTGAACTCAGCAGCCCTCCAGTTGTCAGATCAATTCCACACATATTTTCCAGGGCCCGGCCTGGGATTCGAACCGGCCACCTTTCGGCCACAGGTCCAACTACCACCAGTACAGTATGGGTTGTGGTCTGACTGGTTTACAGAGAAAAATAAAAAAAAAACAAGTAAAAACATGAGTTAATCTCTCCAAAATGAAGTCAAGAATGCTATGCAGCCATATCATTATTAGGATGTAGAAGAACAACTTACATGCAGTTGTTGTCAGCAGCAGCCGAAAGAGAAATCCTCTGATAATTCTGTGTTACTGCCAGACTGAGTAAAACATAGATAGTGTGTTAAAAGCAGTGGTGTAAATTACTTAAGTAAAAATACTTTAAAGTACTACAAAAGCAGTGGTGTAAATTACTTAAGTAAAAATACTTTAAAGTACTACTTACTATCTATCTTTTCAACAACTTTTACTTCACTACATTCCTAAATAAAATAATGTACTTTTTACTCCATACATTTTCCCTGACACCCAAAAGTACTCATTACATTTTGAATGCTTAGCAGGACAGGAAAATGGTCAAATTCCCGCACTTATCAAGAGAACATTCCTGGTCATCCCTACTGCCTCTGGTCTACCCGACTCACTAAACACACATGCTTCGTTTGTAAATGATGTCTGAGTGTTGGCGTGTGCCCCTGGCTATCCGTAAATTAAAAAAAACAAGAATGGTTCCATCTGGTTTGCTTAATACAAGGAATTTGAAATTATTTATACTTTAACCTTTGATACTTAAGTATGTTTAAAACCAAATACTTTTAGACTTTTGTCTTAGGTAGTAATTTACTGGGTGACTCACTTTTACTTGAGTCATTTTCTATTAAGTTATTTTACTTTTACTCAACTTTGACAATTGGGTACTTTTTCCACCACTGGTTAAAAGTCATGTAATGATTAACTTGACTATTGAATCACCAAGACTTATTATACATAATTTATTATAAATACTTTATACATACCCCCTCAGTCAGCAAACAGTCTTCTAATGGCTTCATGAAACATAGTCCCCACAATTGACTCTACACTGAAATACTCAAAGAAAAGTAACAATTAGCTAATTGCCAAAGTCTGTAGCTCTATTTGGTATATCCCATAATACAAATATATATTTATTTAAAGAGTTGACTGGCGAGCTTGTAAAGTGGTGAATTAAAGTAGCCTAGCTTTTTCTGTTTAGTTAGCTAAGTAAGCTAGCTAGCTAGGTTACAAACATGCTCACATTTTAAAAATGTTATAATGTTTATTTATCTAGCCTGTGGTTTATCATATGACTTTGGAGTCATATATTTGAATTAAATAATCAACTTTGGTTACCTTAATACGTTGAAAAATAAGTGCTAATTGGTAGGCTACGTGCACGTTGGTTCAACCACCATAGTCTTGCATCATGCTGGAATGGCAGTTGGTTTTTGAATCGGAATGGCAGTTACATTTTGAAATGAACAAAATGTTTTATATGGAACCCCTTTTTTTACCTAAGAGTGTATGCTTTTATAAAAAAAAAATATTTCCTCTTGCTTTTAGCTAGAACTTAGCTGTTTGCCACTCAGACCTGGCAACAATGTTGCAAAATATGAATTTGATCTTCCCCCTGTCATAGACAGCTAACGTTGTCAGACGTCAGCTAACCATTTTTCTGACCAGGCAAAATCATGCAGCATAATTAATATGGATATAAATGTCAATGCAAAACAGCTGAAACAAATTAAAAGGGAATGTTAGCTGTCGTAAGGCCTCCTGTAGCTCAGTCGGTAGAGCACGGCGCTTGCAACGCCAGGGTTGTTGTAGGTTCGATTCCCACGGGGGGCCAGTATGAAAAATGTACGCACTCACTAACTGTAAGTCGCTCTGGATAAGAGCGTCTGCTAAATGACTAAAATGTAGATGTACAATTCAGAGTTTGATGTGACTGGGTTTGCTGTTGTTTTCTAAAATCCCGATTACACTCTGGGGTAGGGATAGAACCCTCAAGGTTCTTTGCCTTTACTGGGTATAGAACCTTTTTCACACAAAAAATTTAATAAAAATAAACAATTTTGTATTCAGGCTATAACACAACAAAATGTGGAATAGGTCAAGGGGTATGAATACTTTCTGAAGGCACTGTATGCTTGATGCTCTTTTTGCATATGATAGCAAGGCTCTACACCGGTGGCCTGGCCACCAAAACAACATCAAATAACCTTGTTATCCACCTGGTCTAGAGTGGCTGCTATATCCCTGTAGTTCCATTAATCACCTGGTCTAGAGTGGCTGCTATATCCCTGTAGAATGGTCCACCACCCAAAGGACATCCAGCCAACTTGGTTATGGTAAGTATTGGAGTCAACATGGGCCAGCATCCCTGTGGAATGCTTTCGACACCTTGGAGAGTCCATGCCCCGACGAATTGAGGCTCTTCTGAGGGAAAAATGGGGTGCAACTCAATATTAGGAAGGTGTCCTTAATGTTTTGTACACTCTGTGTAAAAGTGCACTACTTTTGATGGGCTCTGGTTAAAAGTAGTCCACTAAATAGGGGAATAGGGTGCATTTGGCACTCAGCAATTGTCTGGTGTCCGGACACCTCTGCTGTGTACAATAGCAACAATAACACATGGCTCCACCGCCCTCCGGCTAAAGAGGACTCCGCAGGCTGTGTGTGTGTGTGTGTGTGTGTGTGTGTGCGTGTCCTTCATAGAGAGTTAGATAAACATAGCAGAACCACTGGTAATCACCCTTCTAAGTGGTTTTCATCCCTCTATCGTTTCATTTCTCCCTTTATCTGTACTCCACTCTGTACTCCACTCTGTACTCCACTCTGTACTCCACTCTGTACTCCACTCTGTAC